>NC_041392.1:429662600-429686133 GCF_002162155.2 Triticum dicoccoides | reverse complement strand
GGAGGGCGGCGGCGCGGCGCCATGTCGCAGCCCCCGATTGGCGCGGGGTGCGGCGGCGGGCACCAGCGGACATGTCCGTCGGTGGAGAAGAAGGGTCGGGCAGCGGAGAGGGAAGAAGGTTAGGGTTTGTACCGCGAAATTTCGAGGGGAGTCATATATTTATAGGTAGAGGGAGCTAGGAGAGTCCACATGAGGTGCGGTTTTCGGCCACGCGATCGTGATCAAACGACCGAGAGGATGGAGGGGGTTTGGATGGGTTTTGGGCCACTTTGGAGGGGTTTTGGGCTGCAACACACACGAGGCCTTTACGGTTCCTCGGTTAACCGTTGGAGTATCAAACGGACTCCAAATGGCATGAAACTTGACATGCGGTCTACCGGTAGCATACCAAGGCCGCTTGGCAAGTCTCGGTCCAATCCGAGAACGTTTAACACCCACACACGAAAAGAGGCAAAATGGGGCGCAACGGTCTCGGGGCGTCACAACACTCTACCACTACGAGAGGATATCGTCCCGAGATCTAGGATGGCATTTGAGGGAAAACGGAAGATGAAGAGGTAAAACAAAATTGCTTCTTTGACAAACGTGTGAAACCAAAGAACCTTGCAAGGTTAAACCATTTCGAGAAAAGAATGCAACCGAGATGAACGAAGTTGAAAACACTCCGTTACGAAAAAGGAACAAGGAAGAACAAATTCGGGCAGCACTCCGGTTGAAAAGTGATGCAAGACTTGATAAGAGAAAAAAACTTGAGCAGAGGACACAGCACTCCCGTTAAATGGATAAGCATGAAAAAGTACACGATCCTCACCATTCGAGATGATGAGAGAAAAGAGCAACATCACAATGCCTCCGGAAGAAGAAAGGATGGAATGAGAGGAGGGAAACAAGATCTTGAGAGAGCACGCTTACAACATATTCTCGAGCGGAGTTATTGGATTATCAACAACGAGAGGATAAGCTTGATGTGGGCTTATGAAAGACATCTCAAAATTATGACTTGAAATTCTGCCACTAACGGAAAACAATAGATTGGATTGATATGAGCAAGAAGACGAGAAACTTATTTCACCGGGAGGATGAATGAAGAACTTGGATCATTTATAAACACCATAGATAGCAACAATCCTTAGGGAAGGCTTTAGGTGAAATATAACCCAGTCTAACTCCAATGAAGAGATTGATTGGTTTGAAAAGATGTCTTGAGCAAAGAGGAAATGGTGGATTTAAATATCTCATTCCTGACAACTTGTGAATTGATACGTCCATTTTGCATCATGCTTTTATATCGATATTTATTGCATTATGGGCTGTTATTTCACATTATGTCACAATACGTATGGCTATTCTCTCTTATTTTACAAGGTTTACATAAGGAGGGAGAATGCCGGTAACTGGAATTCTGGGCTGGAAAAGGAGCAAATATTAGAGACCTATTCTGCACAACTCCAAAAGTCCTGAAACTCCATGGAATACCTTATAATAAATAATAAAAATCCTCGCCAAAGATGAAGACGAGGGGGGCCCACACCCTTCCCATGAGGGTGCCCCCCCTAGGGCGCGCTCCCTACCTCGTGGGCCCCCTGGTGGCTCTCTGATGACCATCTTCTCCTATATGAAGTCTTTCGTCGAGAAAAAAATAGGAAGCAACCTTTCGGGACGAAACTCCGCCGTCACGAGGCGGAATCTTGCCAGATCCAATCTAGAGCTCCAGCAGAGCTGTTCTACCGGGGAAACTTCCCTCCCAGAGGGGGAAATCATCGCCATCGTCATCACCAACGCTCCTCTCATCGGGAGAGGGCAATCTCCATCAACATCTTCATCAGCACCATCTCATCTCAAAACCCTAGTTCATCTCTTGTATCCGATTCTTGTCTTCAAGTCCGGGGTTGGTGCTAGTAGGTTGCTAGTAGTGTTAATTACTCCTTGTAGTTGATGCTAGTTGGTTTAATTTGTGGAAGATCATATGTTCAGATCCTATATGCATATTAATACCCCTCTCATTATGAACATGTTTATGCTTTGTGAGTAGTTACGTTTGTTCCTGAGGACAAGGGAGAAGTCTTGCTATTAGTAGTCATGTGAATTTGGTATTCGTTCGATATTTTGATGAGATGCATGTTGTACAGCCTCTAGTGGTGTTATGTGAATGTCGACTACATAACACTTCACCATTATTTGGGCCTAGAGTAAGACATTGGGAAGTAATAAGTAGATGATGGGTTGCTAGAGTGACAGAAGCTTAAACCCTAGTTTATGTGTTGCTTCGTAAGGGGCTGATTTGGATCCATATGTTTCATGCTATGGTTAGGTTTACCTTAATACTTTTGTTGTAGTTGCGGATGCTTGCAATAGAGGTTAATCATAAGTGGGATGCTTGTTCAAGTAAGAACAGCACCCAAGCACCGGTCCACCCACATGTCAAATTATCACAGTACTGAACGTGGATCATATAAACATGATGAAAACTAGCTTGACGATATTCCCATGTGTCCTCGGGAGCGCTTTTCCTTATATAAGAGTTTGTCCAGGCTTGTCCTTTGCTACAAAAAGGATTGGGCCACCTTACTGCACTTTATTTACTTTTGTTACTTGTTGCTCGTTACAAATTATCTCATCACAAAACTATCTGTTACCACTTATTTCAGTACTTGCAGAGAATACCTTGCTGAAAACCGCTTATCATTTCCTTCTGCTCCTCGTTGGGTTCGACACTCTTTCTTATCGAAAGGACTACGATAGATCCCCTATACTTGTGGGTCATCAAGACTCTTTTCTGGCGCCGTTGCCGGGGAGTGAAGTGCCTTTGGTAGGTGGAATTTGGTAAGGAAAATTTATATAGTGTGCTGAAATTTACTATCACTTGTTACTATGGAAAGTAATCCTCTGAGAGGCTTGTTTGGGGTATCTTCACCCCGACCAGTAGAGCAAAGAGTTGCTCCTCAACCTACTGAACCTATTGAAAATGAATATGAAAATGAAATTCCTTATGAGTATCCTTCGAGTATGATAGAAAAACTTCTAGCTAATCCTTTTACAGGAGATGGAACAAAGCATCCTGATGAACACCTAATTTGTGTGGATGAAGTTTGTGGATTATTTAAGCTCACAGGTATACCCGATGATGTTGCTAAGAAGAAGGTCTTCCCTTTATCTTTGAAGGGTGATGCATTGGTATGGTATAGGCTATGTGATGATACGGGATCATGGAATTATAGAAGATTGAAATTGGAATATCATCAAAAGTATTACCCTATGCATCTTGTTCATCGTGATCGTAATTATATATATAATTTTTGGCCTCGCGAAGGAGAAAGCATCGCTCAAGCTTGGGGGAGGCTTGAATCAATGTTATATTCATGCCCCAATCACGAGCTTCCAAGAGAAACAATTCTTCAAAAAAATTATGCTCGGCATTCTGAAAATAATCGCACCATGCTCGATACTTCTTGTGCTGGCTCTTTTATGATGAAGACTATTGGATTTAGATGGGATTTATTGGATAGAATTAAACGCAACTCTGAAGATTGGGATCTCGACAATGGTAAGGAGTCAGGTATGACACGTAAGTTTGATTGTGTTAAATCTTTTATGGATACCGATATTTTCCGTAAGTTTAGCACCAAATATGGACTTGATTCTGAGATAGTATCTTCTTTCTGTGAATCTTTTGCTACTTATGTTGATCTCCCTAAGGAGAAGTGGTTTAAATATCATCCTCCCATAGAAGTAAAAGTAGTTGCACCTATTAAAGTTGAAGAAAAGACTATTACTTATAATGATCCTACTGTTCCTACTTCTTATGTTGAGAAACCACATTTCCCTGTTAGGATAAAGGATCATGCTAAAGCTTCAACTGTGGTTCGTAAAAGCAATATTAAAACATATACACCTCCTGAGCAAGTTAAAGTTGAACCTAATATTGCTATTGTTAAAGATCTCTTGTCTGATAATATTGATGGGCATGTTATTCAGTTCTGCGGTGAAACTGCTAGAATTGCTAAACCTTGTGCTAAACATAAAAATAGACCTGTGGTAGACATGCCTATTATTTCTGCTAAAATAGGAGAATATTGTTATCATGGCTTATGTGATATGGGTGCTAGTGCTAGTGTTAGACCTTATGACTTGTATAAATAAATCAAGCATGAAATTGCACCTGCTGAGTTAGAAGATATTGATGTCACAATTAAACTTGCTAATAGAGATACTATTTCAGTAGTGGGAATTGTTAGAGATGTTGAAGTCTTGTGCGGGAAAACTAAATAGCCTGCTGATTTTCTTGTTCTGAGTTCCCCACAAGATAGCTTTTGTCCCATTATATTTGGTAGACCCTTCTTGAACACTGTTAATGCTAAGATAGACTGCGAAAAGAATGTTGTTACTATTGGCTTGGATTATATGACTCATGATTTTAATTTCTCTAAATTTAGTAAACAACACCGTGAAGAAGAATTGCCTAGTAAGGATGAAATTATTGGTCTTGCTTCTATTGCCGTACCTCCTAGTGATCCTTTAGAACAATATTTGCTAGACCATGAGAATGATATGTTTATGAATGAAAGAAGGGAAATAGATGAAGTATTCTTTAAACAGGAACCTATGCTGAAACACAATTTGCCTGTTGAAATCCTAGGGGATCATCCTCCACCTAAGGGTGATCCCGTGTTTGAGCTTAAACCGTTGCCTAATAATCTTAAATATGCTTATCTTGATGAAAAGAAGATATATCCTATTATTATTAGTGCTAACCTTTCAGAGCATGAAGAAGAAAGATTATTGAAAACTTTGAAGAAGCACCGTGCTGCTATTGGATATACTCTTGATGACCTTAAGGGCATTAGTCCCACTCAATGTCAACATAAAATAAATTTGGAAGCAGATGCCAAACTAGTTCATGATCCTCAACGACGTCTGAATCCTAAAATGAAAGAAGTGGTAAGAAAAGAAATACTAAAGCTTCTGGAGGCAGGTATAATTTATCCCGTTGCTGATAGTTAGTGGGTAAGTCATGTTCATTGTGTCCCTAAGAAGGGAGGTATGACTGTTGTTCCTAATGATAAAGATGAATTGATTCCACAAAGAATTATTACAGGTTATAGGATGGTAATTGATTTCCGCAAATTAAATAAGGATACTAGTCATAGATTCATCAAAATAAGCAAACAACACATGAAAAACAGAATCTGTCAAAAACAGAATAGTCTGTAGTAACCTGTAGGTTTCGAATACTTCTGTAACCCCAAAAACTCAAAAATAAATTGCTGCGTTAGGAATTTGTCTATTAATCATCTGAAAAACAATCAACCTAATCGCGCTCTCCAGTAAAAAATGGTAGCAAATCTCGTGAGCGCTAAAGTTTCTGTTTTTTACAGCAAGATTGCAAACACTTTCCCCAAGTCTTCCCAAAGGTTCTACTTGGCACAAACACTAATTAAAAGCATAAAACCACATCTAAACAGAGGATAGATGAATTATTTATTACTAAACAGACCCAGAAAGCAAGGAACAAAAATAAAATTGGGTTGCCTCCCAACAAGCGCTATCGTTTAACGCCCCTAGCTAGGCATAAAAGCAAGAATAGATCTAGGTGTTATCATCTTTGGTACGCAATCCATAAGTGGCTCTCATAATAGATTCATAAGGTAATTTAATTTTATTTCTAGGAAAGTGTTCCATGCCTTTCCTTAACGGAAATTGGAATCTAATATTCCCTTCTTTCATATCAATAATTGCACCAATCATTCTAAGGAAAGGCCTACAAATGGGACATGTAGGATTGGAATCTATATCAATAACAATGAAATATAGGGGAACATAATTTCTATTTGCATAAATAAGAACATCATTAATTCTTCCCATAGGTTTCTTAATAGTGGAATCCGCAAGGTGCAAGTTTAAAGAACAATCATTAAATTCACGGGAACCTAACACATCACAAAAAGTTTTTGGAATCGTGGAAATGCTAGCACCCAAATCACATAAAGCATAGCATTCATGATCTTTAATTTTAATTTTAATAGTGGGTTCCCACTCATCATAAAGTTTTCTAGGGATGGAAACTTCTAATTCAAGCTTTTCTTCATAAGATTGCATTAAAGCATCAACGATATGTTTAGTAAAAGCTTTATTTTGATTATAAGCATGCGGAGAATTTAGCACGGATTGCAACAAGGAAATACAATCTATTAAAGAACAATTATCATAATTAAATTCCTTGAAATCCAAAATAGTGGGTTCACTGCTATGTAAAGTTTTGACCTCTCCAATCCCACTTTTACCAATTTTAGCATTAAGATCTAAAAACTCTGAATCATTGGGACGCCTTTTAACTAAAGTTGACTCATCTCCAGTCCCATCATTATCAAGATTCATATTGCAAAACAAAGATTTACTAGTGGACACATCAATCAATTTTAGATATTCATCCTTATTATCATGAAAACTAGAAGAACACGCTTTAAGAAAGCAATCTTTTTTAGCACGCATCCTAGCGGTTCTTTCTTTGCACTCATCAATGGAAATTCTCATATCTTTGAGAGACTCATTGATATCATGCTTAGGTGGAATAGATCTAAGTTTCAAAGAATCAACTTCAAGAGAAATTCTATCCACATTCCTAGCCAACTCATCAATCTTAGACAGTTTTTCCTCAATCAAAGCATTGAAACTCTTTTGCGAACTAATAAATTCTTTAATGTTAGATTAAAAATCAGAGGACATACTATTATAATTTCCATAACAATTGTTGTAGGAATTACCATAATTTTTAGATGAATTACTAGGAAACGACCTAGGAATAAAATTACCTCTATACACGTTATTACCAAAATTGTTCCTACCAACAAAATTCAAATCCATAGATTCATTATTATTCTCAATCAAAGTAGACAAAGCCATATCATTAGGATCAGAAGAAACACTCTTATAGCAAACAATTTCATAAGTTCATCCATCTTTCCACTCAAAACATTAATTTCTTCTATTGCATGCACCTTTTTACCAGTAGATGTTTTAGTGTGCCATTGAGAATAATTAACCATAATATTGTCTAGGATTTTAGTAGCTTATCCTAAAGTGATTTCCATAAAAGTGCTTCCCGCGGCCGAATCTAAAAGATTTCTAGAAACAAAATTCAATCCGGCATAAATTTTTTGTATAATCATCCAAAGATTCAAACCATGTGTAGGGCAATTACGTATCATTAATTTCATCCTCTCCCAAGCTTGTGCAACATGTTCATGATCAAGTTGCTTAAAATTCATAATATCATTTCTAAGAGAGATGATCTTAGCGGGAGGAAAATACTTAGAGATAAAAGCATCTTTGCACTTATTCCATGAATCGATACTACTTTTAGGAAAAGACGAAAACCAAGTTTTAGCATGATCTCTAAGCAAAAACAGGAATAGCTTCAATTTAACAATATCATTATCCACATCTTTCTTCTTTTGCATATCACACAAATCAACAAAGCTGTTTGGATGGGTAGCGACATCTTCACTAGGAAGGCCGGAAAATGGATCTTTCATGACAAGATTCAGCAAAGCAGTATTAATCTCACAAGATTCAGCATCGGTAAGAGGAGAAATTGGAGTGCTAATAAAATAATTATTGTTGGTATTGAAAAAGTCACACAATTTAGTATTATCTTGAGCCATCATGACAAACAATCCAACACACAAGCACACAAGAAGCAAGCGAAAAGAGACGAACTAGAAAAGAGAAGGGGAATGGAAAAAGAGGGGGAATAAAACGGCAAGGGTGAAGTGGGGGAGAGGAAAATGAGAGGAAAATGGAAAATAATGTAATGCGAGGGATAAGAATTTGTGATGGGTACTTGGTATGTCTTGACTTGTGCATAGATCTCCTCGGCAACGGTGCCAGAAATCCTTCTTGCTACCTCTTGAGCACTACATTGGTTTTCCCTTGAAGAGGAAAGGGTGATGCAGTGAAGTAGCATAAGTATTTCCCTCGGTTTTTGAGAACCAAGGTATGAATCCAGTAGGAGACTACACGCAAGTCCCTCGTACCTACACAAACAAATAAGAACCTCGCAACCAACGCGATAAAGGGGTTGTCAATCACTTCACGGTCACTTACGAGAGTGAGATCTGATAGAGATATTAATAATAAGATAAATATTTTTGGTATTTTTATGATATAGATTGAAAGTAGAGATTATAAAAAAATAGATTGGAAACTTATATGATAAAAGATAGACCCGGGAGGCATAGGGTTCACTAGTGGCTTCTGTAGCGACCCGACCCGAATGGATCAAGTCTCCGTGCTTAGGTGTCATCCCTGGATCGGTATGCTGACACACAAAGTACTCGAAGGATTTATAATAGAGGTAAATCACATGTATAAAGTAGCGTAAATACTATTACCTCAATCCAAATAGCGGAAGCAACAAGGTTGTGGATTCCCATCAACACCAACGGCAAAGTTGAGTGTAGAAATCGTAACCCTAACGTATCACTTACTCGTCGTAAGAAACCTGCAACATAAGACGTTGCAGCCCGAAACGGGTCAGTACATTGAATGTACTGGCAAATTCACACCATAGAGAATGATGAACAATGGCTATCACTATATGCATATTTGGCTGGTGGAAAAGCTCTATGGTTATAAGGTTTTTGCGTAAAGCCAATTTTTCCCTACTACAAAGGAATAAATTTATTTAACTACCATGGTGGTTGTGAAACATTGAGAATGGTTAACAGCATTCTCAATCCCAATTAAAAAATAATTAAAACCCAACAACATTAATTAGAAGTAACATGTTGAGATTCACATCATATTCAGGTACTAGATACTCAAGTTGTCCATAACCGGGGACACGGCTAATCATGATTAGTTTGTACACTCTGCAGAGGTTTGCGCACTTTTCCCCACATGACTCGATCGCCTCCGTTTGTTTTCTCGCACTACAAGGTGTTTGAGAATCGGATGACCGAGACATAGTCTTTCAGAAGCACTAGCACCTTACATGTGGGGTAGACCGTACCACCTACAACCCCTACATCTGCTAGTCCACCCCGTAA
The DNA here is from genome assembly GCF_002162155.2 of Triticum dicoccoides. Classification (NCBI taxonomy): domain Eukaryota; kingdom Viridiplantae; phylum Streptophyta; class Magnoliopsida; order Poales; family Poaceae; genus Triticum; species Triticum dicoccoides. The sequence continues at coordinate 429,677,086 of NC_041392.1, read as the reverse complement.
GAGTTCGCACAACTTAGTCAACTATGCCAGAGCCCATAGTAGCATGTGGCTGCACACGGAAGTTTCTAGCATGAATTATCTTATGATCCCTTTGAGCCTGGGTGGCGGTCCAAAAAAAAACAGGCAAGTCCTGATAGACATCAGGTGCCTCAATCCACCCAGATGTGTGTTTAAGTTGCCACCTTAGATAAACCATTAAAATTATCAACTCACATCTGTCATGGATATCACTCACCCAATCCACGTCTACTAGCATAGCATGGCATAATAAGCAAACGTAGAAGTAACTCCCAAAGGTTTCATAATAATACATGTGATAGGTACTACCTCATCTACTTCCCATCCCACAATTTAATTAGATCCTAATCATGCAATGTGTGAGGATTGATCTAATGCAAGAAAAACTGGGTTGTAGAAAAGGTATGATCAAAGTGTGAACTTGCCTGCAATGTAGATGAAGATTATTCGCACTTAAAACTCTTGAGAGATCTACTCGTCACACTCCGGTCAATCTATCGTAAGCAAACAATAGTAACCACACAATAAGTACTCATCTAATGCACAAGTAAAACTCGAACAAGAGAACGAACCAGATAGTTCAACTTAAGAACTCCGGTTGCAAAGAAAGAACGAACCGAACAAAGAAACGGAAAACAAACGGCGGAAGAAAACAACTCGGTTCTAGCAAGTTGAATCTAGGTCAAATTTTACCAGGGAAAAAACTTGTTTAAGTTGATTAGACGGAACGGCGGTTTCGAAACGAAACTCCAGGCGCTTGAATCACCTGATTCCGATAAACGAGCGAGAAGAAAGACTAGAACGAAGATCCGATCTGAGATCGCGATCGCGGAAAAGACGCGGAATAAATCCGACGAGAAAGAAAACGAAGAACGGTTAAACGAACGGACGTCGTTAACCAGGGAAGAATCGGTGATCACGTTCGTTGGGACGAACGGTCCGAAAGAAGAATGAAAACCGATCTAGGGTTTTCGGAAAAGAAACCGAAAAAGAAAACGGAAAACCGATCTAGGGTTTCGGAAAAGAAACCGAAAAAGAAAACGGAAAACCGATCTAGGGTTTCGGAAAAGAAACCGAAACGAAGAATCGGAGAGAAAAACCGGAAAAGAAAACCGAAACGGTTTCCTTTAAAAGAACCGAACCGCGGGGAAGAAAAAGAGAGGCGCGGGGCTACCTCCGGCGAGGCGGGGCGAACGGTGGCGACGGCGGCGTGCTAGGGCGGTGGCGGCGGCGCTATAGGGGCGGCGGCGGCGGGTGAGGGGCGCGGGGTGGGGCGCGGCTTGGGGAGGAGAGGGGGTTTGGGTTTGATGATTTAGAGGGGGGGGTGTTGGGGTATTTATATAGGTGAGGGGAGAGATTACTTGGGGTATGGGACAAGAAATAGACTAGGAATAGGAAAAAGAAAATGAAACAAAGGAAAGAGGGGGGCTACCGGCCAGAGTCCAAGCCGGACTCGGCTTAGAGCGAGGCGGCGGCGCTGCCTGCCTGGCGCTGGCGCGATGGCCTGGCGCGCAGGAGGCTGGGGTGGCCGGCTGGCTGGGCCTTTGGCCCGGCTGGCCTGGCGGGATTCCTTCTTTTTTTAACTGGTTCCGCGCGCAGAAAAAAAACAAAAAGAGAACTAAATGAACTCCGAAAAATCTAAAGTAAATTCTCCCCGACTCCTAAAAATGAGCCGAACAAAATGAACTTTTCTCCGGACCTAAAATGCAATTTTTGAAAACATGCATTTTTCCCTATCCAAATAAAATGCGAATAAACACCGGAAAACAAAATTTGATCTATTTATTAAATCTTCATTTTTCCTCAATTTGGGAAAGTCATATTATTCCCTCTCTTATATATTTTTTTGATATCGGAAAATAATTGAAGATGAAATAAATAAATCAAATGATCCTCCTTTCAAATTCGAGAAAACTCTCAAATATGAAAATAACGAAATCTCCAACTCTCTCCGAAGGTCCTTGAGTTGCGTGAAATTTCTAGGATCGACCAAAATGCAAGAAAAATAAGGTATGCATGATGATCTAATGTATAACTTTCCAAATTGAAAATTTGGGATGTTACAGCTTCTCTCAAGATAGCATAAGTATTACGGTGGGTGAACAAATTACCGTGGAGCAATTGATAGAAAAGTGCGTAATTATGAGAATATCTAGGCATGATCATGTATATACGCATCACGTCCGTGACAAGTAGACTGAAACGATTCTGCATCTACTACTATTACTCCACACACCGACCCCTATCCAGCATGCATCTAGAGTATTAAGTTCATAAGAACAGAATAACGCATTAAGCAAGATGACATGATGTAGAGGGATAAACTCAAGCAATATGATATAAACCCCATCTTTTTATCCCCGGTGGCAACAATACAATACGTGCCTTGCTTCCCCTACTGTCACTGGGAAAGGGCACCGCAAGATTGAACCCAAAGCTAAGCACTTCTCCCATTACAAGAAAGATCAATCTAGTAGGACAAACCAAACTGATAATTCGAAGAGACTTGCAAATATAATTAAATCATACATATAAGAATTCAGTGAAGGACCAAATATTGTTCATAGATAATCTTGATCATAAATCCACAATTTATCGGATCTCAACAAACACACCGCAAAAAGAGTTACAACAAATAGGAGATCGAGGAGAACTTTGTATTGAGATCCAAAGAGAGATAAGAAGTCATCTAGCTAATAACTATGGACCCGAAGGTCTGAGGTAAACTACTCACACATCATCGGAGAGGCTATGATGTTGATGTAGAAGCCCTTCGTGATTGATTCCCCCTCCGGCGGAGCTCCGGAAAAGGCCCCAAGATGGGATCTCTTGGGTACAGAAGGTTGCGGTGATGGAAATAGGGTTTCGTGGTGCTCCTAGATGTTTTTGGGGTATATGGATATATATAGGAGGAAGAAGTAGGTCGGTGGAGCTACGAGGTGCCCACGAGGGTGGGGGCGCGCCCAGGGGGGAGGCGTGCCTCCCTGCCTCGTGGCCTCCTCGTTGATTTCTTGACATGCACTCCAAGTCCCCTGGATCACGTTTGTTCCAAAAATAATCTCCCGAAGGTTTCATTCCGTTTGGATTCCATTTGATATTCCTTTTCTGCGAAACACTGAAATAGGAAAAAAAACAGCAATTTGCACTGGGCCTTGGGTTAGTAGGTTAGTCCCAAAAATAATATAAAAGTGTATAAATAATCCCATTAACATCCAAAACAGATAATATAATAGCATGGAACAATAAAAAATTATAGATATGTTGGAGAAGTATCAATCATAATCATATACATGACTTGAGCATTTATTGTCATATTGCTTTGCGTGATCGTAAGATAGCTAACATGATGTTTTCATGGCTTGTCAATTTTTTGTTGTCATTGCTACGCTAGATCATTGCACATCCTGGTACACTGCCAGAGGCATTCATATAGAGTCATATTCTGTTCTAGTATCGAGTAGTAATATTGAGTTGTAAGTAAATAAAAGTGTGATGATCATCATTATTAGAACATTGTCCCATGTGAGGTTATCTAAATAAAAGTGGCCGGAGGAGCCCCCCAAAAAAGAGAGACAGGCCAAAGAAGCCTAAAAATGAGAGAAAAGAGAGAAGGGACAATGTTACTATCCTTTTGCCACACTTGTGCTTCAGAGTAGCACCATGTTCCTCATATAGAGAGTCTCTTGAATTATCACTTTCATATACTAGTGGGAATTTTCATTATAGAACTTGGCTTGCATATTCCAACGATAGGCTTCCTCAAGTGCCCTAGGTCTTCATGAGCAAGCAAGTTGGATGCCCACCCACTAAGTTTCAGTTTGAGCTTTCATACACTTATAGCTCTAGTGCATCTATTGCATGGCAATCCCTACTCCTCGCATTGACATCAATTGATGGGCATATCCATAGCCCATTGATTAGTCGCGTCGATGTGAGACTTTCTCCCTTTTGTCTTGTCCACATCACCTCCGCCATCATATTCTATTCCACCTATAGTGCTATGTCCATGGCTCACGCTCATGTATTGCGTGAAGGTTGGAAAAGTTTGAAAATACTAAAGTATGAAACAATTTCTTGGCTTGTTACCGGGGTTGTGCATGATTTGAACATTTTGTGTGATGAAGATGGAGCATAGCCAAACAATATGATTTTGTAGGGATGAACTTTCTTTGGCCATGTTATTTTGAGAAGACATGATTACTTTATTAGTATGCTTGAAATATTATTGTCTTAGTGTCTAATGATAGACTATTGCTTTGAATCACTCGTGTATTAATATTCATGCCATGATTAGATCACATGATCAAGATTATGCTAGGTAGCATTCCACATCAAAAATTATATTTTTTATCATTTACCTACTCGAGGACGAGCAGGAATTAAGCTTGTGGATGCTGATATGTCTCCGTCGTATTTATAATTTTTGATTGTTCCATGCCAATATTATACAACTCTCATATACTTTTGGCAACTTTTTATACTATTTTTGGGACTAACATATTGATCCAGTGTCTAGTGCCAGTTCCTGTTTTTGCATGTTTTTTGTTTCGCGGAAAATCCATATTAGACGGAGTCCAAACGGGATAAAACTTACAGAGTTTTATTGGAATATATGTGATTTTGGGAAGAAGAATAAATGCGAGACGATGCCCGGGGGGCAGGAGGCAGGGGGGCGCCCCTGACCCTCGTGGCCACCCCATAGGGCGGTTCTCGCCCTTCTTTCACAGCAAGAAAGCCAATATCCGGATACAAATCATGGTAAAATTTTAGCCCAATCGGAGTTACAGATCTCTGAGAATATAAGAAACGGTGAAAGGCCAGAATCTGGAACATAGAAACAGGGAGAGACAGAGAGATAGGTCCAATCTCGGAGGGGCTCTCGCCCCTCCTCCGCCATGGAGGCCATGGACCAGAGGGGAAACCGTTCTCCCATCTAGGGAGAAGGTCAAGGAAGAAGAAGAAGAAGAAGGGGGGCTCTCTCCCCCTCTATCTCGGTGGCGTCGGAACGCCGCCGGGGCCATCATCATCACCGCAATCTACACCAACACCTCTGTCATCTTCACCAACATCTTCATCACCTTTCCCCATCTATCTACAGCGGTCCACTCTCCCGCAACCCGTTGTGCCCTCTACTTGAACATGGTTCTTTATGCTTCATATTATTATCCAATGATGTGTTGCCATCCTATGATGGCTGAGTAGATTTTCGTTATCCTATTAGTAATTGGTGAATTGCTGTCCTTTGGTGCCCATCATATGATCGCGCGCGTGAATCACACCATAGGGTTAGTTGTATGTTGATAGGACTATGTATTGGAGGGCAAGAGTGATAGAAGCTTTAACCTAGCATATAAATTGATGCATATGGGATTGAAGGCGGGCCAATATATCTTAGGCTATGGTTGGGTTACCTTAATGAACGTTGTTAGTTGCGGAAGCTTTATAATAGTTCCAATCATAAGTGCATAGAATTCCAAGTCAGGGATGACATGCTAGTAGTGACCTCTCCCACATAAAACTTGCTATCGGTCTAGTAGAGTAGTCAGTTGCTTAGGGACAATTTAGCAACTCCTACCACCACTTTTCCACACTCGCTATACTAAATTTATTGCTTGTTCGCTCGGGTTAAGTAACGCGTAGCCTGCAGTGCAATCGCTCGGGTTCAGTAGGCGAATGCCTCGCTCAGGTTCAGTTAGAGCCCAACGCGCATCACTCGGCCCCCGATCACCCACCGTAACCGGGAACTCCCTGATATTTTCCTCACCCTCGCTTCTACCACGGTTTTTTCCGTCATGGACGGCCCAAAGAATGTCATGCAGCTATGTCTCCGCCCCCCCAGGATGAAAAGCCCATTTTTAATCATGGTTTTTTGACATAGAAGTTGGAGCCCACCACATCTATGATGATAGCGGGTTTTGTCACAATTATCGTCATATAAGTGTCATAAGCATGACAGAAAAAAATTCGGTCGGCCCAAAATGTCACGGATGTTGTCGGCGTTCTAGGAACGGGGGTCCCCAGACTTGCCTGCCTGCGGCCCACTCCGTGGCTAAGCCAGCAGGCCGTACGACCCATCTTCATCAACGAGGCATCCAAGACCCTCGCGAGGGCCAAGCCTTGCGAGGCGGACGAAACAAGACCTCCTCTGGAGTGGCCTAGTCAGGCAGGCTCACGAGGAGCGGAGATATCAAGGCGAGGGAAACCTCATGAGGCTCTCGTGACGTGAGCCATGACGATCGGCAGCAGGCGGGCGCCGGCGCGCGCAGCGTCCTTGTTTCCTCTTTGGTGCTAAGGAGGCCTGCGCAGGCGAGGAGTACCGAGGCATCAGGAAAAGGTTGCCATATCGGTGCAACAAGACTAGGACAAGAAGGACGGCAAGACGGAGGTCATCGTGGAGCTCAAGACGGAGTCACTACCAGAGCCTTTCTTAGGCGGAGACCGCCTTTGTCAGGATAGCTTGTACTAGCTGTCCGCCTTCTAATTTGCCCGCCGTTGTTGGCTCACTTCCCGCTCAATATTTGGGAAGAGGACCAAGGCATCTATAAGTAGGACTAGCCACCACCATAGGCAAGGGAGGACCATTTTAGACCATCCAGAACTACACAAGTTAGCCAGGCACAAGAACACCTCATCCTCAGGAAGTTGTTCTTCCCCTGATATTGTTCGTCAACAGCCCTGGAGGCAATCCACCACCACCACACTGGAGTAAGGTATTACACCACAATGGTGGCCCGAAGCAGTATAAATCTTGTGTCTTTCTGTGTTGCGAGTTCGTCGAGTTCGTCCGCGAGATCTTAGCGAGCTAGGGCGTAGATAGGTGGGAGGAAAAGACTTTGCGCGCACCCCAGTGTTCGAACCTTAAGGGTTTGCCGGAACCCCACATCCGACATTTGGCGCGCCAGGTAGGGGTGCACCGGAGCTTCTTCTCCGCCAATCGACTTGTAGACACTCCGCGGCCGCGATGTCCGACAACCCAAGAGCTGACTCCGACCGCTGGGCAGCCTGGCCAACCCGGTCGGCGCCGCCCGCCTATAAAGACCTGCAGAAACGGTGGAAAGTCGCATGGCAATATATCTTGGAATGGCTATGGAAATGCCATAATTGGTAGGTATGGTGGCTGTTTTGAGGAAGATATAAGGAGGCTTATGTGTGACAGAGCGTCTCGTATCACGGGGTTTGGATGGACCGGCGAAGTTTGCACCAACTCTCAACGTGAGAAAGGGCAATGCACGGTACTGAAGAGGCTAGCAATGATGGAAGGTGAGACTGCGTATAATCCATGGACTCAACATTAGTCATAACGAACTCACATACTTATTGCAAAAATCAACAAGTCATCAAAAACCAAGCACTACGTGCATGCTCCTAGGGGATAGATTGGTTGGAAAGGACCATCGCTCGTCCCCGACCGCCACTCATAAGGAGGACAGTCAAATAACACCTCATGTTTCAAATTTGTTACACAACAGTTACCATACGTGCATGCTACAGGACTTGCAATCTTCAACACAAGTATTTCTAAAAATCACAACTACTCAACTAGCACACTCTAATATCACCATCTTTATATCTCAAAACAATTATCAAGTATCAAACTTCCCATAGTATTCAATGCACTTCCTATGTTAGTTTTTATTATACCCATCTTGGATGCCTATCATATTAGGACTAATTTCATAGCCAAAGCAAATTACCATGTTGTCCTAAAGGACTCTCAAAATAATATAAGTGAAGCATGAGAGATCAAAAAATTTATAAAATAAAAGTACCATCGTGCTTTGAAAGATATGAGTGTAGAGCAAAATTATCTAGCTCAAAAGATATAAGTGAAGCACGTAGATTATTCTAATAAATTTCGATTCAAGTGTGTCTCTCCCAAAAGGTGTGTACATCAAGGATGATTGTGGTAAAGTAAAAAGCAAAGACTCAAATCATACAAGACGCTCCAAGCAAAACACATATCATGTGGTGAATAAAAATATAGCCTCAAGTAAAGTTACCGATAGAAGAAGACGAAAGAGGGGATGCCTTCAGGGGCATCCTGTCACACCCACGATGCGGCTATATCTCCCATGTGTCGGAGCATGACTTAGAGGCATAACCGCATAGTAGGCATGTCGCGAGAGGGGTAATCTTTACACATCCCATGTATTGAATAAGAGAGGGATAAAGAGTTGGCTTACAATCGCCACTTCACACAATACATAAATATAGCATTACATCATCCAGATACAATCAAGGTCCGACTATGGAACCAAATAAAGAAAGACAGCCCCTAATGCAAACGATCCCCGATCGCCCCGACTGGGCTCCACTACTGATCAACTGAAAACGAAACAACACAACGAACACGATCTTCATCGAGCTCCTCCTTGAGCTCGGTTGCGTCACCTGCACGGTATCATCGGCACCTGCAAACTGGTTTGGAAGTAACCTGTGAATCATGGGGACTCAGCAATCTCACACCCTCGCGATCAAGACTATTTAAGCTTATGGGTAGGAAAAAGGTAGTGAGGTGGAGCTGCAACAAGCACTAGCATATATGGTGGCTAACTTACGCAAATGAGAGCGAGAAGAGAAGCAAAGCACGGTCATGAACTAGATGTGATCAAGAAGTGATCCTAAAACTACTTACGTTCAAACATAACACGAGAACCGTGTTCACTTCCCGGACTCCGCCGGAAAGAGACCATCATGGCTACACACGCGGTTGATGCATTTTAATTAAGTTAAGTGTCAAGTTCTCTACAACCGGATATTAACAAATTCCCATCTGCCCATAACCACGGGCACGGCTTTCGAAAGTTCAAAACCCTGCAGGGGTGTCCCAACTTAGCCCATCACAAGCTCTCACGGTCAACGAAGGATATTCCTTCTCCTAGGATGACCCGATCAGACTCGGAATCCCGGTTACAAGACATTTCGACAATGGTAAAACAAGACCAGCAAAGCCGCCCGAATGTGCCGACAAATCCCGATAGGAGCTGCACATATCTCGTTCTCGGGGCACACCGGATGAGCAAGACGTCGGGTTGGCATAGACCCTGGTTGCCTAGGGGGCACCGGACATCACTCAGGTTGGACCAACACTTAGAGAAGCACTGGCCCGGGGGGGGTTAAAATAAAGATGACCCTCGGGCTCTGGAAACCCAAGGGAAAAAGGCTAGGTTGTTAGTGCAAATGTAAACCCAAGGTTGGGCCTTGCTGGAGGAGTTTTATTCAAGGCGAAATGTCAAGGGGTTCCCATTATAACCCAACTGTGTAAGGAACGCAAAATCAAGGAACATAACACCGGTATGATGGAAACTAGGGCGGCAAGAGTGGAACAAAATACCAGGAATAAGGCCGAGCCTTCCACCCTTTACAAGTATATAGGCGTGTTAATTAACTAAGAGATATTGTGATATCCCAACAATAATCATGTTCCAACAAGGAACAAACTCCATCTTCACCTGCAACTAGCAACGGTATAAGAGGGGCTGAGCAAAGTGGTAACATAGCCAAACAACGGTTTGCTAGGATAAGGTGGGTTAGAGGATTGACTTGGCAATATGGGAGGCATGGTATAGCAAGTAGTAGGTATCGCGGCATAGCAAAAGAACGAGCAACTAGCAAGCAAAGATAGAAGTGATTTCGAGGGTATGTTCATCTTGCCTGCAAAGTTCTCCGAGAAGAAGAAAGCTTGATCCTCGTAAGCATACTCAACGGGATCCTCGATCACGAACTCGTCTCTCGGCTCTACCCAAAGCAAGAACACAAGCAAAGGAAAACAACAATCAACCACGGTGCAATGCGCAAGCAACATGATGCAAAACATGGCATGATATGCGGGATGTGATATGCAATGCATATGCGAGCTCCGGAAGGAAAAGATTGATCAAGGCATCAACTTGGCAAACCAAGTGCGCCGCTGAAAAGATGAGATGATTTCGGTCGAAATCGATATAAAGATCACCGGAATCGGATGCACGGTTTGAAAATGGCAAGCAAATCAATAATGGCACAATTTTGCGATTAACAACACCATGCTATCTAAAATGCAACAAGAAACTAAGCTACTGCACTCCAACATAGCAACAAAGCACATGGAAGTGATCTACTCAAGATGCTTGACAAAATATGAACACTAAGCTACGGCTAAATCACACAAGAGCAGGTTCAAACAAGCATGGCAAAAGTGCAAGAGATAGCAGCATCACGGACTTAGTGAAAATAACAACATGCCAGGAATTAACATCAGGAAGCAATGTTTAGACCAAGATTACAACATGCTACAGGAACAGAACATAGCAAACAAAGGCACGACATGAAACTAAACAAAGCCTATAACAAAATTCCCTTACTGGCCATAAGCCGAAAGGGCACAGAAAATATGATGGCACCCATGTAAACATAGCAAGTTTCGATAACAGATTCAGACTTAGCAGAAAACTGGACATGGCAATGACAGAATTATGAAGGCATGTTTGTGAGCTCGACGCACTCAACACAAGTCATTGCATGACAAACTAAGCATACTACTAAAAACAAGACATGTTCACGAAGCTAACCATGTCAAGAACAATCTCATAGCATGCATGGATTAACTACAACAACCTTGGCAATTTTGATTAACACGTAAACAATCTGCCAGGAACATTTTATAGCAAAAGTAGAGCAAGATTGAGTCATGCTAGGGTACTCCATAAATGCAAACAAGGACATGGATGGATAGAGCATAACCATATCTCAAAATCATCCTTACTGAGCATGCACAAAAGAGGCATGGATCACTCTGTAGCAATTTGAATACATGACATAAAAATAACATCAGGGAAATGACTTAGAAGAATTCTAAGTCCCTGAAATCAGCAATATCACGAGAGTTACTTTGCATGCTTGTGCTAGTCACCACATTGATCACAAAAATACATGGCATACACCCCTGTAAAGATGGCATGGCATAGCCCAAAACACATGTAGGGCTCAAGTTCATAGGTGGCACACAATAATCATGGCAAAAATGACAAATGCTCAATAACTGATAAGAATCATGAACTAACATTTTATAGCACTCTTGCAACAGCAATTAGGGCATCAAGATGGACTCAAACAAGCATGGTGCAATGGAACAAAATGAAGAGGGCATCCTGATGAACATTTCGATATATCGCACGCACAAAACGGAGCTACGGATGAGAGGTTATGGCATGATGAATAGTGCACCAGAATGTAAGATTTTTGGGACTTAGCAGATTTTCACCTCGCGGAAAAGTCAATGGGCGAACGAGTATATCCGGGACGGAGCGGATCGGGATGGGCCGCCGTGTTTGGATGATGGGTGGCTGGATCTGGTCCAGGCAGGATGGATGTGGCCGGCGTGCACTCCGGCGACGACAGAGGAGGACGACGGCGATGCGGGGACGGCGGAGCAGGTCGCCGGCGGGCTCTGGCGAGACGACATGGAGGCGGGGGCGGCTCGGGCCCCCTGGAGGCGCGCGGGAGGCAGTGAACTCGGCGGCTAGCGGCGGTGTTGCCGGGCGGCGCGCGGAGTAGGCGGCGGGGTCCGGCGGGCGGCTGGCGCGGCGAGCTCGCCGGTGGGAGGCCACGCGGCGAGGCTCTAGGTGGAAGGCGCGCGGCGAGGCGGGAGGGAGGCGCGGGCCACGGGGGCCGGGGACGGGCCGCGCAGGAAGGCGTGGAGGGCGGCGGCGCGGCGCCATGTGGCAGCCCCCGATTGGCGCGGGCGCGGCAGCCGGCACCAGCGGACATGTCCGTCGGTGGAGAAGAAGAGTGTGGCGGCGGAGAGGGAAGAAGGTTAGGGTTTGTACCGCGAAATTTCGAGGGGAGTCACATATTTATAGGTAGAGGGAGCTAGGAGAGTCCAAATGAGGTGTGGTTTTCGGCCATGTGATCATGATCGAACGACCGAGACGATGGAGGGGGTTTGGATGGGTTTGGGGCCACTTTAGAGGGGTGTTGGGCTGCAACAAACACGAGGCCTTTACGGTTCCTCGGTTAACTTTTGGAGTATCAAACGGATTCCAAATGCCACGAACATGACAAGCAGTCTACCGGTAGCATACCAAGGCCGCTTGGCAAGTCTCGGTCCAATTCGAGAACGTTTAACACCCACACACGAAAAGAGGCAAAAGGGGGCGCCGGAGGACATAGGAGCGCTGGGTCGCAAAACGGACAATGGGGAAAATGCTCGGATACATGAGACGAACATGTATGCAAATGAAATGCACATGATGACATGATATGAAATGCATGACACGCAAACCAATGACAAGGCAACAACAGCGAATAACTGGAAGACACCTGGCGCAACGGTCTCTGGGCAGCACACATCCCCAAGCTTAGGCTTTTGGTTGTCCTTGAATTTTACCTTGGGGTGCCTTGGGCATCCCAAAACTTAGGCTCTTGCCACACCTTATTCCATAATCCATCAAATCCTTACTCAAAACCTGAAAACTTCACAACACATAACTTAAACAGAAAATTGCATGAGCTCCGTTAGTATAAGAAAACAAACCACCACTTAAGGTATTGTAATGAACTCATTCTTCATTTATATTGGTGTTAAACCTACTTTATTCCAACTTCTCTATGGTTCATAACCTCCGATACTAGCCATAGATTCATCAAAATAAGCAAACAACACATGAAAAACAGAGTCTGTCAAAAACAGAACAGTCTGTAGTAACCTGTAGGTTTCGAAAACTTCTGTAACCCCAAAAACTCAAAAATAAATTTCTGGACGTTAGGAATTTGTCTATTAATCATCTGCAAAAACAATCAACCTAATCGCACTCTCCAGTAAAAAATGGCAGCAAATCTCGTGAGCGCTAAAGTTTCTGTTTTTTACAACAAGATTGCAAAGACTTTCCCCAAGTCTTCCCAAAGGTTTTACTTGGCACAAACACTAATTAAAAGCATAAAACCACATCTAAACAGATGATAGATGAATTATTTATTACTAAACAGAACCATAAAGCAAGGAACAAAAATAAAATTGGGTTGGCTCCCAACAAGCACTATCGTTTAACGCCCCTAGCTAGGCATAAAAGCAAGAATAGATCTAGGTGTTATCATCTTTGGTATGCAATCCATAAGTGCCTCTCATAATAGATTCATAAGGTAATTTAATTTTATTTCTAGGAAAGTGTTCCATGCCTTTCCTTAACGGAAATTGGAATCTAATATTCCCTTCTTTCATATCAATAATTGCACCAATCATTATAAGGAAAGGCCTACCAATGGGACATGTAGGATTGCAATCTATATCAATAACAATGAAATATAGGGGCACAAAATTTCTATTTGCATAAATAAGAACATCATTAATTCTTCCCATACAAGGCATTGCATGACAAACTAAGCATACTACCAGCAAGAAGACATGTTCGCGAAGCTAACCATGTCAAGAACAATCTCATAGCACGCATGGATTAACTACAACAACCTTGGCAATGTTGATTAACACGTAAACAATCTGCCAGGAATATTTTATAGCAAAAGTAGAGCAAGATTGAGTCATGCTATGTTACTCCATAAATGCAAACAAGGACATCGATGGATAGATCATAACCATATCTCAAAATCATCCTTACTGAACATGCTCAAAAGAGGCCTGGATCACTCTGTAGCAACATGAATACATGGCATAAAAATAACATCGGGGAAATGACTTAGAAGAATTCTAAGTCCCTAAAATCAGCAACATCACGAGAGTTACTTTGCATGCTTGTGCTAGTCACCACATTGATCACAAAAATACATGGCATACACCCCTGTAAAGATGGCATGGCATAGCCCAAAACACATGTAGGGCTCAAGTTCATAGGAGGCACACAATAATCATGGAAAAAATGACAAATGCTCAATAACTGATAAGAATCAGGAACTAACATTTTATAGCACTCTTGCAACAGCAATTAGGGCATCAAGATGGACTCAAACAAGCATGGTGCAATGGAACAAAATGAAGAGGGCATCTTGATGAACATTTCAATATATCGCACGCGCAAAATAGAGCTACAGATGAGAGGTTATGGCATGATGAATAGTGCACCGGGATGTAAGATTTTTGGGACTTGGCAGATTTTCACCTCGCGGAAAAGTCAACGGGCGGACGAGGATATCCGGGATGGAGCGGATCGGGACGATGCGCCGTGTTTGGATGGATGGGTGGGTGGATCTGGTCCAGGCAGGATGGATCCGGTCGGCTCGCACTCCGGCGAGCTCTGGTGATGACGGAGGAGGACGACGTCGATGCGGGGACGGCGGACTAGGTCGCCGGCGGGCTCCGGCGAGACGACATGGAGGCGGGGGCGGCTCGGGCCCCCTGGAGGCGCGCGGGAGGTAGCAAACTCGGCGGCGGCAGGCGGCGCATGGAGCAGGCGGCGGGGTACGGCGGGCGGCGCGCGTGGTGAGCTCGCCGGCGGGAGGCGGCGCGGCGAGGCGCTCGGGGAAGTCGCGCGGCGAGG
>NC_041392.1:429445261-429661988 GCF_002162155.2 Triticum dicoccoides | reverse complement strand
CGCGGCGAGGCGCAGAGGAGGCGCGGGCCGCGGGGGCCAGGGACGGGCCGCGCGGGCCGGCGTGGAGGGCGGCGGCGCAGTGCCACGTGGCAGCCCCCGATTGGCATGGGGCGCGGCGGCGGGCAACAGCGGACATGTTCGTCGGTGGAGAAGAAGTGTCCGCGGCGGAGAGGGAAGAAGGTTAGGGTTTGTACCGTGAAATTTCGAGGGGAGACACATATTTATAGGTAGAGGGAGCTAGGAGAGTCCAAATGAGGTGCGGTTTTCGGCCACACGATCGTGATCGAACAACCGAGAGGATGGAGGGGGTTTGGATGGGTTTTGGGCCACTTTGGAGGGGTGTTGGGCTGCAACACAGACGAGGCCTTTACGGTTCCTCGGTTTATCGTTGGAGTATCAAACAGACTCCAAATGGAACGAAACTTGACAGGCAGTCTACCGGTAGCATACCAAGGCCTCTTGGCAAGTCTCGGTCCAATCCGAGAACATTTAACACCCACACACGAAAAGAGGCAAAAGGGGGCGCCGGAGGACATAGGAGCGCCGGATCGCAAAACGGACAACAGGGAAAATGCTCGGATGCATGAGACGAACATGTATGCAAATGAAATGCACATGATGACATGGTATGAAATGCATGACACGCAAACCAATGACAAGGCAACAACAGCGAATAGCTGGAAGACACCTGGCGCAACGGTCTCGGGGCGTCACAACACTCCACCACTACGAGAGGATCTCGTCCCGAGATCTAGGATGGCATTGGAGGGAAAACGGAAGATGAAGAGGTAAAACAAAATTGCTTCTTTGACAAACGAGTGAAACAAAAGAACCTTGCGAGGTTAAACCATTTCGATAAAAGAATACAATGGAGATGAACGAAGTTGAAAACACTCCATTAGGAAAAAGGAACAAGGAAGAACAAATTCGGGCAGCACTCCTGTTGAAAAGTGATGCAACACTTGATAAGATGAAAAGAACTTCAGCGGAGGACACAACACTCTGGTTAAATGGATAAGCATGAAAAAGAAAATGATCCCCACCATTCGAGATGATGAGAGAAAAGAGCAACATCACAATGCCTCCGGAAGAAGAAAGAATGGAATGGGAGGAGGGAAACAAGATCTTGAGAGAACACGCTTACAACATATTCTCGAGCGGAGTTATTGGATTATCAACAATGAGATGATAAGCTTGATGTGGGCTTATGGAAGACATCTCAAAATTATGAGTTGAAATTCTACCACTAACGGAAAACAATAGATTGGATTGATATGAGCAAGAAGACGAGAAACTTATTTCACCGGGAGGATGAATGAAGAACTTGGATCATTTATAAACACCATAGATAGCAACAATCCTTAGGGAAGGCTTTAGGTGAAATATAACCCAGTCTAACTCCAATTAAGAGATTGATTGGTTTGAAAAGATGTCTTGAGCGAAGAGGAAATGATGGATTTAAATATCTCATTCCTGACAACTTGTGAATTGATACGTCCATTTTGCATCATGCTTTTATATCGATATTTATTCCATTATGGGCTGTTATTTCACATTATGTCACAATACTTATGGCTATTCTCTCTTATTTTACAAGGTTTACATAAGGAGGGAGAATGCCGGTAGTTGGAATTCTAGGCTGGAAAAGGAGAAAATATTATAGACCTATTCTGCACAACTCCAAAAGTCCTGAAACTCCACGGAATACCTTATAATAAATAATGAAAAATCCTTGCCAAAGATGAAGACCAGGGGGCCCACACCCTTCCCACGAGGGTGCCCCCCTAGGGCGTGCCCCCTACCTCGTGGGCCCCCTGGTGGCTCTCCGATGACCATCTTATCCTATATGAAGTCTTTCGTCGAGAAAAAAATAGGAAGCAACCTTTCGGGATGAAACTCCGCCCCCACGAGGCGGAACCTTGGCGGATCCAATCTAGAGCTCCAGCAGAGCTGTTCTGCCGGGGAAAGTTCCTTCCCGGAGCGGGAAATCATCGCCATCGTCATCACCAACGCTCCTCTCATCGGGAGAGGGCAATCTCCATCAACATCTTCATCAGCACCATCTCATCTCAAAACCCTAGTTCATGTCTTGTATCCGATTCTTGTCTTCAAGTCCGGGATTGGTGCTAGTAGGTTGCTAGTATTGTTAATTACTCCTTGTAGTTGATGCTAGTTGGTTTAATTGGTGGAAGATCATATGTTCAGATCCTATATGCATATTAATACCCCTCTGATTATGAACATGTTTATGCTTTGTGAGTAGTTACGTTTGTTGCTGAGGACAAGGGAGAAGTCTTGCTATTAGTAGTCATGTGAATTTGGTATTCGTTTGATATTTTGATGAGATGCATGTTGTCTAGCCTCTAGTGGTCTTATGTGAATGTCGACTACATAACACTTCACCATTATTTGGGCCTAGAGGAAGGCATTGGGAAGTAATAAGTAGATGATGGGTTGCTAGAGTGACAGAATCTTAAACCCTAGTTTATGTGTTGCTTTGTAAGGGGCTTATTTGGATCCATATGTTTCATGCTATGGTTAGGTTTACCTTAATACTTTTGTTGTAGTTGCAGATGCTTGTGATAATCTCAGACCTTATATTGTTGATTCTAAAGTAACTATCCACACTGATCATGCTGCTATTAAATATATTATGGAGAAGAAAGATGCTAAACCTAGACTTATTAGATGGGTTCTCTTGCTACAAGAATTTGATTTGCATATTGTTGATAGAAAGGGAGCTGAGAACCCCGTTGCAGACAACTTGTCTAGGTTAGAGAATGTTCTTGATGACCCACTACCTATTAATGATAGCTTTCCTGATGAACAATTAAATGTTATAAGTACTTCTCATAGTACTCCATGGTATGCTGATTGTGGTAATTATACTGTTGCTAAGTTTATACCACCTAGCTTCACATACTAGCAAAAGAAAAAGTTTTTCTATGACTTGAGACATTACTTTTGGGATGACCCACATCTTTATAAAGAACGAGTAGATGGTGTTATTAGATGTTGTGTACCTGAGCATGAACAGGAACAGATCCTACGCAAGTGTCATTCCGAGGCATATGGAGGACACCACGCTGGAGATAGAACTGCACATAAGGTATTGCAATCTGGTTTTTATTGGCCTACTCTCTTCAGGGATGCCCGTAAGTTTGTCTTGTCTTGTGATGAATGTCAAAGAATTGGTAATATTAGTAGACCTCAAGAAATGCCTATGAACTATTCACTTGTTATTGAACCGTTTGATGTTTGGGGCTCTGACTATAGGGGACCATTTCCTGCCTCTAATGGATATACACATATTTTAGTTGCTGTTGATTACGTTACTAAGTGGGTAGAAGCTATTCCAACTAGTAGTGCTGATCATAACACTTCTATTAAAATGCTTAAAGAAGTTATTTTTCCAAGGTTTGGAGTCCCTAGATATTTAATGACTGATGGTGGTTCACATTTTATTCATGGTGCTTTCCGTAAAATCCTCGCTAAATATGACGTCAATCATAGAATTGCAACTCCGTATCACCCGCAGTCTAGTGGTCAAGTAGAATTGAGTAATAGAGAACTTAAATTAATTTTGCAAAAGATTGTCAATAGGTTTAGAAAGAATTGGTCCAAGAAACTTGATGATGCATTATGGGCCTATAGAACTGCATATAAAAATCCTATGGGTATGTCTCCGTATAAAATGGTATATCGAAAAGCATGTCACTTACCTCTCGAACTAGAACATAAGGCATATTGGGCTATTAAAGAGCTCATCTATGATCTTAAACTTGCCGGTAGAAAGAGGTTATTTGATATTAGCTCTCTTGATGAATGGAGAACCCAAGCTTATGAAAATGCCAAGTTGTTTAAAGAAAAGGTTAAAAGCTGGCATGACAAAAGGATACAAAAGCGTGAGTTTAATGTAGGTGATTTTGTATTGCTATACAACTCTTGTTTAACATTTTTGGCAGGAAAACTTCTCTCTAAATGGGAAGGCCCCTATGTTATCGAGGAGGTCTATCGTTCTGGTGCCATAAAAATCAACAACTTCTAAGGCACAAATCCGAAGGTGGTAAACGGTCAAAGAATTAAACATTATATCGCAGGTAATCCCATAAATATCTAAACCAATATTATTGAAACCGTAACATTGGAGGAATACATAAGGGACACTTTCCAAAACGTTTCAGACTCCAAAAAGGAATATGTATGTGGTACGGTAAGTAAACCGACTCCAAAACAATTTTTAAGGCAATATTTCTCCGTTTTGGAATATTTAGAAAAATAGAAAATTAAGTAGCAGTCCGGGAAGGACACGAGGGTGGAGGGCGCGCCCTACCCCCTGGGCGCGCCCCCTACCTCGTGAGCACCTCGTGTGCCTTCCGGACTCCGTTTTCTTGCACGATATGTATTTTGGTCGGTAAAAATTCATTATATAATCTCCCGGGGGATTTGACTACCGTATCACGCAAAAATCTCCTATTTTTGTTTCGAGCTGTTTTTCTGACAGATCTAGGTTATCATGACGTCCCCAAGTGCTTCTAAGGACAAGTTCTTCGAGAAGGTCATCAACCCTTACCTCGCGGAGGTGTTGCGACACCCTCAAACCATTGATATGCGTGATGGGTTGCTGCACATCCGCGATGCTGAGGGACCAAAGGGAACCGGAAGCGTGGAGACGAGGCTCGAAGCAATGGAGCAACAAGTTTTCAAGTGCCAGGGGATGGTGGAGCGTGGAATCAACGCTAGCCACACGATGCTCGCGGAGTTCACTAAAAACTACAAGTCGGATGCCAAGAACACCGAGGAGGCCATCTTCAAGCTACATGAGAAGATCGAGCACCTCCAAGCCCAAATCTATGACCTGCAAAACCAAAATTGTGAGTATGAATATAGATTCAAAAGAATGAGTTTGGTTGCAGATTCGAGGATTCTGGAGACTCGATCGTCCTTCTATGATGGTGAACCTATGCCTTGGAAGATGGATGACAAGCCCGCATCATCAACAACACCTCCACCTTCTTCACCAACCAAGGAGATATAATAACATGGGTATGGGCACTCCCCTTGGCAACTGCCAAGCTTGGGGGAGGTGTCCCGGTATCGTATCACAATCATAACTCCTATCTTTACCGTTTTCCTTAGTTCGATCCTATTAGTAGTATTTTGATCTAGTAGAATAAAGTTTATGGCATGTAGTCGAGTCCGTGAGCTATATAATAAAGATTAGTGTTGAGTCAAGGGCTTGATTTTCTTGCTATGATCTTGGGTGAATAAAAGAAAAGAGAAAAAGAATAAGAAGAAACAAAAGTTCATATTGATCTTATTGATAGTAATGACTTCACATAGAAAGAGTGTGATGATTAAAAGTTGTTGGGAGTTGGAAGACATAGCTTTGGTCATCGTTGCAATTAATAGGAAGTAATGAGGAAAGAGAGGTTTCACATATAAATATACTATTATTGACATCTTTTATGATTGGGAACACTCATCAAAATATGACATGCTAAAGAGTTGATGTTGGACAAGGAATACAACTTAATGGGTTATGTTTTCTTATATCTGAGATAAAGTATGTTGTCATGGATCATCCAACATGTTGAGCTTGCCTTTCCCCCTCATGCTAGCCAAATTCTCAGCACCAAGTAGAGATACTACTTATGCTTCCAAATACCCTTAAACCAGTTTTGCCATGAGAGTCCACCATATCTACCTATGGATTGAGTAAGATCCTTCAAGTAAGTTTTCATCGGTGCAATGCAAGCAATAGAAATTGCTCTAAATATGTATGATTAGTGTGGGAGAAATAAGCTTTATACGATCTTGTGATGTGGAAGTAATAAAGGCGACAGACTGCATAATAAAGGTTCATATCACAAGGGGCAATATAAAGTGACGTTATTTCGCATAAAGATTTTGTGCATCCAACCATAAAAGTGCATGGCAACCACTGCTTCCCTCTGCGAAGGGCATATCTTTTATTATTATCTTCTACATTATGCAAGTGTCATGGTGATCTTCACCTTTCCTTTTTACATTTTATCCTTTGGCAAGCACAGTGTGTTGGAAAGATCCTGATAGAGATATCTAATTGGATGTAGGGGGGATGAGTTATTATTGTTGACATTACCCTTGAGGTAAAAGGTTGTGGGGCGAAACTATAAGCACCTATCTTTCTCCGTGTCCGATTAAAACTCCGTAACCACAAGTATTGCGCGAGTGTTAGCAATTATGAAGGACTAGATGATAGTTGAGTATGTGGACTTGCTTTTTAGCTCTGACATAGGCTCTTTCTGATGTTATGATAAATTGCAATTGCTTCAATGACTGAGGTTATAGTTTGTTGGATCTCAATAAGGTTTCTGATTCATACTTTTGCATTTTAAATAGATCATCACTTGAACATAAGTAATCATATGACAATATCTATGTATGTTGCTGTTATGAGAATAATCATCACTTGGCTATTCTCTCTTATTTTACAAGGTTTACATAAGGAGGGAGAATGCCGGCAGCTAGAATTCTGGGCTGGAAAAGGAGCAAATATTAGAGACCTATTCTGCACAACTCCAAAAGTCCTGAAACTCCACGGAATACCTTATAATAAATAATGAAAAATTCTCGCCAAAGATGAAGACCAGGGGGCCCACACCCTTCCCACGAGGGTGGGGGACACGCCCCCCTACCTCGTGGGCCCCATGGTGGCTCTTCGATGACCATCTTCTCCTATATGAAGTCTTTCGTCGAGAAAAAAGTAGGAAGCAACCTTTTGGGACGAAACTCCGCTGCCACAAGGCGGAACCTTGGCGGATCCAATCTAGAGCTCCGGCAGAGCTGTTCTGCCGGGGAAACTTCCCTCCCGGAGGGGGAAATCATCGCCATCGTCATCACCAACGCTCCTCTCATCAGGAGAGGGCAATCTCCATCAACATGTTCGTCAGCACCGTCTCATCTCAAAACCCTAGTTCATCTCTTGTGTCTGATTCTTGTCTTCAAGTCCGGGATTCGTGCTAGTAGGTTGCTAGTAGTGTTCATTACTCCTTGTAGTTGATGCTAGTTGGTTTAATTGGTGGAAGATCATATGTTCAGATCCTATATGCATATTAATACCCCTCTGATTATGAACATGTTTATGCTTTGTGAGTAGTTACGTTTGTTCCCGAGGACAAGGGAGAAGTCTTGCTATTAGTAGTCATGTGAATTTGGTATTCGTTCGATATTTTGATGACATGCATGTTGTCTAGCCTCTAGTGGTGTTATGTGAACATCGACTACATAACACTTCACCATTATTTGGGCCTAGAGGAAGGCATTGGGAAGTAATAAGTAGATGATGGGTTGCTAAAGTGACAGAAGCTTAAACCCTAGTTTATGCGTTGTTTGGTAAGGGGCTGATTTGGATCCATATGTTTCATGCTATGGTTAGGTTTACCTTAATACGTTTGTTGTAGTTGCGGATGCTTGCAATGGAGGTTAAACATAAGTGGGATTCTTGTTCAAGTAAGAACAACACCCAAGCACCGGTCCACCCACATGTCAAATTATCAAAGTACCGAACGTGAATCATATAAATGTGATGAAAACTAGCTTGACAATATTCCCATGTGTCCTCGGGAGCGCTTTTCCTTATATAAGAATTTGTCCAGGCTTGTCCTTTGCTACAAAAAGGATTGGGCCACCTTGCTGCACTTTGTTTACTTTTGTTACTTGTTGCTCGTTACAAATTATCTCATCACAAAACTATCTGTTACCACTTATTTCAGTACTTGCAGAGAATACCTTGCTGAAAACGGCTTATCATTTCCTTCTGCTCCTTGTTGGGTTCGACACTCTTACTTATCGAAAGGACTATGATAGATCCCCTATACTTGTGGGTCATCATGAATCACAAAACACGAATAGAAATTGTCAAGAGTGACATAACACCACCTCAAAAGATGAGGTCTGAAAGAATTGCACTTCAGAATGCAAGATGAAGAATGCTTGAACTCCTCTGAAAAGAATCTCGACGAACACTTCGAGAAGGAATTAAATCCTTGCTGAGCCGTCAAGTAGGGCCTCCATGAAGAACTCCGGTAATAAAAGAATGATCAAATGAAATGAAGGGTGACAAGAATAAAGTTGAAACCTTGCAATGATTAGATGGATCTCCGCGACGATATAATTGAAAGAGCTTGGAACTCCAGGAAAAGAAAAGATGAAACAAATGAAACCGACAATTTATTCATCATGAACAAACTCCGAAGGAAGGAATTAATCACTTGGATGAAAAAAGAATAAGAATTATGTTATGTGTATCCTTCACCAATTAAATGATGACAAGCAACGGATTTGGCATACTACTTATTCTCGTTGAAAAGAATTAAAGAGAGATATAGCGCGAACTTGGGAAGGTCTTCAACGAACCACCGGTAGGATTGAAACAACGAATGAATTAATATGATAACCATGTAAGAGAATCTTGAGGAAACCACCGTAAGAATTGGAAAAGAACAGAGTAAAGGGATGAATCACCGGTAAGAATTTGAAAACGAACAAAGATATTTGCGAAAAATATAGATACAAGAGAATGAATAGATCATGAGTTGATTAGAGGATATTTGAATGAAGCACCGGTAAGATTTGGAGAATGAGAGCTGAAAGCCGAGAATGAATAATTCTGAGATGATGGGCTCTGGAGAATCAAACTGCAAACACTCCTGCATTACTCTGGAAGGATGAAAAGAATTCTCATAGTCGAAAAACAATTATGAGAGGAAGGCAACAAGTTAGAACCATGGATCTTTGGAAGAACAGGTAAGGATTTAAGAGGAACTCCTCTTTGGTCTTCAAATCCGAGAATGACGAGAAGAACACCACCAAAAATCATTGAGATACTCCGGGATGACGAATAGAAAGGTTGAGCCAACGGTGAAAGAATATGAAGGATCTTGGCGAAGGCATTTTACTGATGATAACTCATTCTTACGTCAAACTTGGAAAAGAATTTGAGAGTAACTCTGGGAAAATTAGAAGAGTCAGGTAAGATCCTGGGAAAAGACCTGTGGGTTAGGGCCCACTCAGAAGACACACCGTTGAACGATTACTTGAAAGGGAGATTGCGTCGGTTGAATTAGATGGCTCAAAAGAGATAACATCCTCGAAAGAGCTTGAATGAAAGCAGAGTGGAAACACGAATCTTCGAGATATCTTCAGCACTCCGGAATAATTGAATAGTAAGCAAGGAATGATTATGAGGTGCATCGTCATGAGTAAGCATTTGAAACGATAAAAGGATATGATCGACAAATCTTGACTTGAATCCACCGGAGAAGAAAAGAATGAAGAATGACGAACTTGAAGCTTCCTTAGCATCTTCCTGAGAATCACCGGATAAGAACATTGAAGGAAAGGAATGAAGAGTCTTCACATGAATAAAATTGATACTTGATTAAGAAATCCGAGTCGTCGAAGAAAAAGGGTGGGAGGGCGGGAAAACAAAGGCAACTTGGAGACGGATGAAACCAACAGCATTAAGGAAAAACTGAGATTGGATCTTGCGAATGGGAAAAATGATATGATCATCTTCAAGGGAATCACACCGGTTGGAAATAATTGACATGACAACCTCGATGATCAAAAAGGATTAGTACTCACAGAGAAGTATGAGAACACCAATTAGGAAAGGTATGGAATCAACATTTGACTTCGAAGCAACTTGAATACCACAAACCAAAACAAAACAAAGGATTGGCTTGCAAAAAAAGCCGGAACAAACATATGATAGAGATTTCGTCCGAAGTTTTCATGGTGGGGCCCACACGTGCTCGATTGTACAGCACCATCATGTACAAGGCAGTGCACATGACATACGAAGCATCCCCGAGTCAGCATAGCCAAGGACTCTTTAAGACACAACGAGACCACTGTAAAACCAACCGTGGATAGGCGGACCACTAGACGTCGAACCCCAATTTCATGTCATACATCTGTCGGAAAGATATCCTAGGAGCTACTTGAATTCCCACTTATAAACTTCCGAAACTTTCTAGTTATGCAATCAGGTGTTGGGGATACAGGGGAAGCATAATATCTCACCCAAAACTAGCAAATCCTACATCCAGTTGTATCCATCCTTCAACACATAACCAAGAAACCTTCGGAAATCATTTACCTCAACCTTAGAAAAGCATCTGTTATATGAGTTATGGCAATACTCCCAAACTCCCGCCCAGTACTGGGTGGCGTCGAGGTTATCTCACCAACAACTGCATAAAAAAGATTTTCGATGTCGGCGAACTCAGGTATTCCAGAACTATAATGATAAAATTGTGATGACAACACCTCGGAGCTCAACTCCCCGGAACACTACCACAACCCCTAAATGTCAGAGGCACCAAGAACAATGTTCTCATCACAAAACCATCGGAACGATTCCAAGATACCCGCGTGATCCTAAAAAAAATTAGTGAAATTTGAGAAGAGAAGAGTCAAAACTCTAGGTCGGGAAGCCTCACCAGAGCGACGAAGGGACTGAGGAGTAAAAAGAATCCTACTCTCCGATATATATAATCCAATAAGACTCAAAGCATTTTTTCTAGACTCAACAACGCCAGCGATTCGATCAAGCAGGGGGCTCCTAAGTCGGGGAAGGCTCTGATACCAACTTGTCACACCCACGATGCGGCTATATCTCCCATGTGTTGGAGCGTGACTTAGAGGCATAACCGCATAGTAGGCATGTCGCAAGAGGGGTAATCTTTACACATCCCATGTATTGAATAAGAGAGGTATAAAGAGTTGGCTTACAATCGCCACTTCACACAATACATAAGTATAGCATTACATCATCCAGATACAATCAAGGTCCGACTATGGAACCAAATAAAGAAAGACAGCCCCTAATGCAAACGATCCCCGATCGCCCCGACTGGGCTCCACTACTGATCAACTGAAAACGAAACAAACAACGAACACGATCTTCATCGAGCTCCTCCTTGAGCTCGGTTGCGTCACCTTCACGGTATCATCGGCACCTGCAAACTGGTTTGGAAGTAATATGTGAATCACGGGGACTCAGCAATCTCACACCCTCGCGATCAAGACTATTTAAGCTTATGGGTAGGAAAAAGGTAGTGAGGTGGAGCTGCAACAAGCACTAGCATATATGGTGGCTAGCTTACGCAAATGAGAGCGAGAAGAGAAGCAAAGCACGGTCGTGAACTAGATGTGATCAAGAAGTGATCCTAAAACTACTTACGTTCAAACATAACACGAGAACCGTGTTCACTTCCCAGACTCCGCCGGAAAGAGACCATCATGGCTACACACGCGGTTGATGCATTTTAATTAAGTTAAGTGTCAAGTTCTCTACAACCGGATATTAACAAATTCCCATCTGCCCATAACCACGGGCACGGCTTTCGAAAGTTCAAAACCCTGCAGGGGTGTCCCAACTTAGCCCATCACAAGCTCTCATGGTCAACGAAGGATATTCCTTCTCCCAGGACGACCCGATCAGACTCGGAATCCCGGTTACAAGACATTTCGACAATGGTAAAACAAGACCAGCAAAGCCGCCCGGATGTGCCGACAAATCCCGATAGGAGCTGCACATATCTCGTTCTCAGGGCACACCGGATGAGCAAGACGTCGGGTTGGCATAGACCCTGGTTGCCTAGGGGGCACCGGAGATCACTCAGGTTGGACCAACACTTAGAGAAGCACTGGCCCGGGGGGGTTAAAATAAAGATGACCCTCAGGCTCTGGAAACCCAAGGGAAAAAGGCTAGGTTGTTAGTGCAAATGTAAACCCAAGGTTGGGCCTTGCTGGAGGAGTTTTATTCAAGGCGAACTGTCAAGGGGTTCCCATTATAACCCAATGGCGTAAGGAACGCAAAATCAAGGAACATAACACCGGTATGACGGAAACTAGGGCGGCAAGAGTGGAACAAAATACCAGGCATAAGCCGAGCCTTCCACCCTTTACCAAGTATATAGGTGCGTTAATTAACTAAGAGATATTGTGATATCCCAACAATAATCATGTTCCAACAAGGAACAAACTCCATCTTCACCTGCAACTAGCAACGCTATAAGAGGGGATGTGCAAAGCTGTAACATAGCCAAACAACGGTTTGCTAGTTCAAGGTGGGTTAGAGGCTTGACATGGCAATATGGGAGGCATGATATAGCAAGTGGTAGGTATCGTGGTATAGAAAAAGAATGAGCAACTAGCAAGCAAAGATAGAAGTGATTTCGAGGGTATGGTCATCTTGCCTGCAAAGTTCTCTGAGAAGACGAAAGCTTGATCCTCGTAAGCGTACTCAACGGGATCCTCGATCACGAACTTGTCTCCCAGCTCTACGAAAGCAAGAACACAAGCAAAGGAAAAGAACAATCAACCATGGTGCAATGCGCAAGCAACATGATGCAAAACATGGCATGATATGCGGGATGTGATATGCAATGCATATGCAAGCTCCGGAAGGAAAAGATTTATCAAGGCATCAACTTGGCAAACCAAGTGCGCCACTGGAAAGATGAGATGATTTCGGTCGAAATTGATATAAAGATCACCGGAATCGGATGCATGGTTTGCAAATGGCAAGCAAAACAATAATGGCACAATTCTGCTATTAACAGCACAATGCCATCTAAAATGCAACAAGAAACTAAGCTACTGCACTCCAACATAGCAACAAATCACATGGAAGTTATCTACTCAAGATGCTTGACAAAAGATGAACACTGAGCTACGGCTAAATCACACAAGAGCAGGTTCAAACAAGCATGGAAAAAGTGCAAGAGATAGCAGCATCATAGACTTAGTGAAAATAAGAACATGCCAGGAATTAACATCAGGAAGCAATGTTTAGAGTAAGATTACAACATGCTACAGGAACAGAACATAGCAAACAAAGGCATGGCATGAAACTACTCAAAGCATATAACAAAATTCCCTTACTGACCATAAGCCGAAAGGGCACAGAAAATATGATGGCACCCATGTCAACATAGCAAGTTTCGATAACAGATTCAGACTTAGAAGAAAACTGGACATGGCAATGACAGAATTATGAAGGCATGTTTGCGAGCTCGACGCACTCAACACAAGGCATTGCATGACAAACTAAGCATACTACTAAAAACAAGACATGTTCACGAAGCTAACCATGTCAAGAACAATCTCATAGCATGCATGGATCAACTACAACAACCTTGGCAATTTTGATTAACACGTAAACAATCTGCCAGGAACATTTTATAGCAAAAGTAGAGCAAGATTGAGTCATGCTAGGGTACTCCATAAATGCAAACAAGGACATGGATGGATAGAGCATAACCATATCTCAAAATCATCCTTACTGAGCATGCACAAAAGAGGCATGGATCACTCTGTAGCAATTTGAATACATGACATAAAAATAACATCAGGGAAATGACTTAGAAGAATTCTAAGTCCCTGAAATCAGCAACATCACGAGAGTTACTTTGCATGCTTGTGCTAGTCACCACATTGATCACAAAAATACATGGCATACACCCCTGTAAAGATGGCATGGCATAGCCCAAAACACATGTAGGGCTCAAGTTCATAGGTGGCACACAATAATCATGGCAAAAATGACAAATGCTCAATAACTGATAAGAATCATGAACTAACATTTTATAGCATGGTGCAATGGAACAAAATGAAGAGGGCATCCTGATGAACATTTCGATATATCGCACGCACAAAACGGAGCTACGGATGAGAGGTTATGGCATGATGAATAGTTCACCAGAATGTAAGATTTTTGGGACTTAGTAGATTTTCACCTCGCGGAAAAGTCAATGGGCGGACGAGTATATCCGGGACGGAGCGGATCGGGATGGGCCGCCGTGTTTGGATGATGGGTGGCTGGATCTGGTCCAGGCGGGATGGATGTGGCCGGCGTGCACTCCGACGACGACAGAGGAGGACGACGGCGATGCGGGGACGGCGGAGCAGGTCGCCGGCGGGCTCTGGCGAGACGACATGGAGGCGGGGGCGGCTCGGGCCCCCTGGAGGCGCGCGGGAGGCAGTGAACTCGGCGGCTAGCGGCAGCGCTGCCAGGCGGCGCGCGGAGTAGGCG
The DNA here is from genome assembly GCF_002162155.2 of Triticum dicoccoides. Classification (NCBI taxonomy): domain Eukaryota; kingdom Viridiplantae; phylum Streptophyta; class Magnoliopsida; order Poales; family Poaceae; genus Triticum; species Triticum dicoccoides. Next base: position 429,647,899 of record NC_041392.1, on the reverse strand, counting down.
GCGGGGTCCGGCGGGCGGCTGGCGCGGCGAGCTCGCCGGTGGGAGGCCACGCGGCGAGGCGCTAGGGGGAAGGCGCGCGGCGAGGCGGGAGGGAGGCGCGGGCCACGGGGGCCGGGGACGGGCCGCGCGGGAAGGCGTGGAGGGCGGCGGCGCGGCGCCATGTGGCAGCCCCCGATTGGCGCGGGCGCGGCAGCCGGCACCAGCGGACATGTCCGTCGGTGGAGAAGAAGAGTGTGGCGGCGGAGAGGGAAGAAGGTTAGGGTTTGTACCGCGAAATTTCGAGGGGAGTCACATATTTATAGGTAGAGGGAGCTAGGAGAGTCCAAATGAGGTGCGGTTTTCGGCCATGTGATCATGATCGAACGACCGAGACGATGGAGGGGGTTTGGATGGGTTTTGGGCCACTTTAGAGGGGTGTTGGGCTGCAACAAACACGAGGCCTTTACGGTTCCTCGGTTAACTGTTGGAGTTTGAAACGGATTCCAAATGGCACGAACTTGACAAGCAGTCTACCGGTAGCATACCAAGGCCGCTTGGCAAGGCTCAGTCCAATTCGAGAACGTTTAACACCCACACACGAAAAGAGGCAAAAGGGGGCGCCGGAGGACATAGGAGCGCTGGATCGCAAAACGGACAACGGGGAAAATGCTCGGATGCATGAGACGAACATGTATGCAAATGAAATGCACATGATGACATGATATGAAATGCATGACACGCAAACCAATGACAAGGCAACAACAGCGAATAACTGGAAGACACCTGGCGCAACGGTCTCTGGGCAGCACACATCCCCAAGCTTAGGCTTTTGGTTGTCCTTGAATTTTACCTTGGGGTGCCTTGGGCATCCCAAAACTTAGGCTCTTGCCACTCCTTATTCCATAATCCATCAAATCCTTACTCAAAACCTGAAAACTTCACAACACATAACTTAAACAGAAAATTGCATGAGCTCCGTTAGTATAAGAAAACAAACCACCACTTAAGGTATTGTAATGAACTCATTCTTCATTTATATTGGTGTTAAACCTACTTTATTCCAACTTCTCTATGGTTCATAACCTCCGATACTAGCCATAGATTCATCAAAATAAGCAAACAACACATGAAAAACAGAGTCTGTCAAAAACAGAACAGTCTGTAGTAACCTGTAGGTTTCGAAAACTTCTGTAACCCCAAAAACTCAAAAATAAATTTCTGGACGTTAGGAATTTGTCTATTAATCATCTGCAAAAACAATCAACCTAATCGCACTCTCCAGTAAAAAATGGCAGCAAATCTCGTGAGCGCTAAAGTTTCTGTTTTTTACAACAAGATTGCAAAGACTTTCCCCAAGTCTTCCCAAAGGTTTTACTTGGCACAAACACTAATTAAAAGCATAAAACCACATCTAAACAGAGGATAGATGAATTATTTATTACTAAACAGAACCATAAAGCAAGGAACAAAAATAAAATTGGGTTGGCTCCCAACAAGCACTATCGTTTAACGCCCCTAGCTAGGCATAAAAGCAAGAATAGATCTAGGTGTTATCATCTTTGGTATGCAATCCATAAGTGCCTCTCATAATAGATTCATAAGGTAATTTAATTTTATTTCTAGGAAAGTGTTCCATGCCTTTCCTTAACGGAAATTGGAATCTAATATTCCCTTCTTTCATATCAATAATGGCACCAATCATTCTAAGGAAAGGCCTACCAATGGGACATGTAGGACTGCAATCTATATCAATAACAATGAAATATAGGGGCACAAAATTTCTATTTGCATAAATAAGAACATCATTAATTCTTCCCATTGGTTTCTTAATAGTGGAATGCGCAAGGTGCAAGTTTAAAGAACAATCATTAAACTCACGGAAACCTAACACATCACAGAACGTTTTTGGAATCGTGGAAATGCTAGCACCCAAATCACATAAAGCATAGCACTCATGATCTCTAATTTTAATTTTAATAGTGGGTTCCCACTCATCATAAAGTTTTCTTTGGATGGAAACTTCTAATTGAAGCTTTTCTTCATAAGATTGCATTAAAGCATCAACGATATGTTTAGTAAAAGCTTTATTTTGATTATAAGCATGCGGAGAATTTAGCACGGATTGCAACAAGGAAATACAATCTATTAAAGAACAATTATCATAATTAAATTCCTTGAAATCCGAAATAGTAGGTTCACTGCTATGTAAAGTTTTGACCTCTCCAATCCCACTTTTACCAATTTTAGCATTAAGATCTAAAAACTCCGAATCATTGGGACGCCTTTTAACTAAAGTTGACTCATCTCCAGTCCCATCATTATCAAGATTCATATTGCAAAACAAAGATTTACTAGTGGACACATCAATCACTTTTAGATCTTCATCCTTATTATCATGAAAACTAGAAGAACACGCTTTAAGAAAGCAATCTTTTTAGCACACATCCTAGCGGTTCTTTCTTTGCACTCATCAATGGAAATTCTCATAGCTTTGAGAGACTCATTGATATCATGCTTAGGTGGAATAGATCTAAGTTTCAAAGAATCAACTTCAAGAGAAATTCTATCCATGTTCCTAGCCAACTCATCAATCTTAGACAGTTTTTTCCTCAATCAAAGCATTGAAACTCTTTTGCGAACTAATAAATTCTTTAATATTAGCTTCAAAATCAGAGGACATCTTATTATAATTTCCATAATAATTGTTGTAGGAATTACCATGATTATTAGAGAAATTACTAGGAAACGGCCTAGGATTAAAATTACCTCTATACGCGTTATTACCAAAATTGTTCCTACCAACAAAATTCACATCCATAGATTCATTACTATTCTCAATCAAAGTAGACAAAGCCATATCATTAGGATCAGAAGAAACACTCTTATTAGCAAACAATTTCAGAAGTTCATTCATCTTTACACTCAAAACATTAATTTCTTCTATTGCATGCACCTTTTTACTAGTAGATCTTTCAGTGTGCCATTGAGAATAGTTAACCATAATATTGTCTAGGATTTTAGTAGCTTATCCTAAAGTGATTTCCATAAAAGTGCCTCCCGCGGATGAATCTAAAAGATTTCTAGAAGAAAAATTCAATCCGGCATAAAAAAATTGTATAATCATCCAAAGATTCAAACCATTTGTAGGGCAATTACGTATCATTAATTTCATCCTCTCCCAAGCTTGTGCAACATGTTCATGATCAAGTTGCTTAAAATTCATAATATCATTTCTAAGAGAGATGATCTTAGCGCGAGGAAAATACTTAGAGATAAAACAATCTTTGCACTTATTCCATGAATCGGTACTACTTTTAGGCAAAGACGAAAACCAAGTTTTAGCACGATCTCTAAGCAAAAATAGGAATAGCTTCAATTTAACAATATCATTATCCACATCTTTCCTCTTTTGCATATCACACAAATCAACAAAGATGTTTGGATGGGTAGCGGCATCTTCACTAGGAAGGCTGGAAAACGGATCTTTCATGACAAGATTCAGCAAAGCAGTATTAATCTCACAAGATTCAGCATCGGTAAGTGGAGAAATTGGAGTGCTAATAAAATAATTATTGTTGGTAATCGAAAAGTCACACAATTTAGTATTATCTTGAGCCATCGTGACAAACAATCCAACACACAATCACACAAGAAGCAAGCGAAAAGAGACGAACTAGAAAATAGAAGGGGGCGGAAAAAGAGGGGGAATAAAACGGCAAGGGTGAAGTGGGGGAGAGGAAAATGAGAGGCAAATGGCAAATAATTTAATGCGATGGATAAGAGTTTGTGATCGGTACTTGGTATGTCTTGACTTGTGTGTAGATCTCCCCGGCGACGGTGCCAGAAATCCTTCTTGCTACCTCTTGAGCACTGCGTTGGTTTTCCCTTGAAGAGGAAAGGGTGATGCAGTGAAGTAGCGTAAGTATTTCCCTCGGTTTTTGAGAACCAAGGTATGAATCCAGTAGGAGACTACACGCAAGTCCCTCGTACCTACAAAACAAATAAGAACCTCGCAACCAACGCGATAAAGGGGTTGTCAATCCCTTCACGGTCACTTATGAGAGTGAGATCTGATAGAGATATTAATAATAAGATAAATATTTTTGGTATTTTTATGATATATATTGAAATTAGAGATTGCAAAATAAAATAGATTGGAAACTTATATGATGAAAGATAGACCCGGGAGACATAGGGTTCACTAGTGGCTTCTCTCAAGATAGCATAAGTATTACGGTGGGTGAACAAATTACTGTCGAGCAATTGATAGAAAAGTGCATAATTATGAGAATATCTAGGCATGATCATGTATATAGGCATCACGTCCGTGACAAGTAGACTGAAACAATTCTGCATCTACTACTATTACTCCACACATCGACGGCTATCCAGCATGCATCTAGAGTATTAAGTTCATAAGAACAGAGTAACTCATTAAGCAAGATGACATGATGTAGAGGGATAAACTCAAGCAATATGATATAAACCCCATCTTTTTATCCTCGATGGCAACAATACAATACGTGCCTTGCTTCCCCTGCTGTCACTGGGAAAGGACACCGCAAGATTGAACCCAAAGCTAAGCACTTCTCCCATTACAATAAATATCAATCTAGTAGGCCAAACCAAACTGATAATTCGAAGAGACTTGCAAAGATTATTAAATCATACATATAAGAATTCAGAGAAGGACCAAATATTGGTCATAGATAATCTTGATCATAAATCCACAATTCATCGGATCTCGACAAACACACCGCAAAAAGAGTTACATCGAGTAGGAGATCGAGGAGAACTTTGTATTGAGATCCAAAGAGAGATAAGAAGTCATCTAGCTAATAACTATGGACCCGTAGGTCTGAGGTAACCTACTCACACATCATCGGAGAGGCTATGATGTTGATGTAGAAGCCCTTCGTGATTGACTCCCCCTCCGACGGAGCTCCGGAAAAGGCCCCAAGATGGGATCTCTTGGGTACAGAAGGTTGCGGCGGTGGAAATAGGGTTTCGTGGTGCTCCTCGATGTTTTTGGGGTATATGGATATATATAGGAGGAAGAAGTAGGTTGGTGGAGCTACGAGGTGCCCACGAGGGTGGGGGCGCGCCCAGGGGCATGCGCACCTCCCTGCCTCGTGGCCTCCTTGTTGATTTCTTGACATCCACTCCAAGTCCCCTGGATCACGTTTGTTCCAAAAATAACTCTCCCGAAGGTTTCATTCCGTTTGGATTCCGTTTGATATTCATTTTCTGCGAAACACTGAAATAGGAAAAAAAACAGCAATTTGCACTGGGCCTTGGGTTAGTAGGTTAGTCCCAAAAATAATATAAAAGTGTATAAATAAGCCCATTAACATCCAAAACAGGTAATATAATAGCATGGAACAATCAAAAAATATAGATATGTTGGAGACGTATCAATCATCATCATATACATGAGTTGAGCATTTATTGTCATATTGCTTTGCATGATCGTAAGATAGCTAACATGATGTTTTCATGGCTTGTCAATTTTTTGATGTCATTACTACACTAGATCATTGCACATCCTGGTACACTGCCAGAGGCATTCATATAGAGTCATATCATGTTCTAGTATCGAGTTGTAATATTGAGTTGTAAGTAAATAAAAGTGTGATGATCATCATTATTAGAACATTGTCCCATGTGAGGTTATCAAAATAAAAGTGGCCGAAGGAGCCCCCCAAAAAAGAGAGACATGCCAAAGAAGCCTAAAAATGAGAGAAAAGAGAGAAGGGACAATGTTACTATCCTTTTGCCACACTTGTGCTTCAGAGTAGCACCATGTTCTTCATATAGAGAGTCTCTTGAGTTATCACTTTCATATACTTGTGAGAATTTTCATTATAGAACTTGGCTTGTATATTCCAACGATGGGCTTCCTCAACTGCCCTAGGTCTTCATGAGCAAGCAAGTTGGATGCCCACCCACTAAGTTTCAGTTTGAGCTTTCATACACTTATAGCTCTAGTGCATCTGTTGCATGGCAATCCCTACTCCTCGCATTGACATCAATTGATGGTCATCTCCATAGTCCATTGATTAGCCGCGTCGATGTGAGACTTTCTCCCTTTTGTCTTCTCTACATGACCTCCACCATCATATTCTATTCCACCTATAGTGCTATGTCCATGGCTCACGCTCATGTATTACGTGAAGGTTGGAAAAGTTTGAGAATACTAAAGTATGAAACAATTGCTTGGCTTGTTACCGGGGTTGTGCATGATTTGAACATTTTGTGTGACGAAGATGGAGCATAGCCAAACAAGATGATTCTATAGGGATGAACTTTCTTTGGCCATGTTATTTTGAGAAGACATGATTACTTTATTAGTATGCTTGAAGTATTATTGCCTTAATGTCAAATGATAGACTATTGCTTTGAATCACTCATGTACTAATATTCATGCCGTGATTAGATCACATGATCAAGATTATGCTAGGTAGCATTCCACATCAAAAATTATCTTTTTTATCATTTACCTACTCGAGGACGAGCAGGAATTAAGCTTGGGGATGCTGATACGTCTCTGTCGTATTTATAATTTTTTATTGTTCCATGCCAATATTATACAACTCTCATATACTTTTGGCAAAGTTTTATACTATTTTTGGGACTAACATATTGATCCAGTGCCTAGTGCGAGTTCCTGTTTGTTGCATGTTTTTTGTTTCGCGGAAAATCCATATTAAACGGAGTCCAAACGGGATAAAACTTACAGAGTTTTTTTTGGAATATATGTGATTTTTGGGAAGAAGAATAAACGCGAGACGATGCTGGGAGGGCACGAGGCAGGGGCGCGCCCCTGACCCTCGTGGCCACCCCATACGGCGGTTGGTGCCCTTCTTTCACAGCAAGAAAGCCAATATCCGGATACAAATCGTGTTAAAATTTTAGCCCAATCGGAGTTACAGATCTCCGAGAATATAAGAAACGGTGAAAGGCCAGAATTTGGAATGCAGAAACAGGGAGAGACAGAGAGACCGGTCCAATCTCGGAGGGGCTCTCGCCCCTCCGCCGCCATGGAGGCCATGGACCAGAGGGGAAACCCTTCTCCCATCTAGGGAGAAGGTCAAGGAAGAAGAAGAAGAAGAAGGGGGCTCTCTCCCCCTCTATCCCGGTGGCGTCGGAATGCCGCCGGGGCCATCATCGTCACCGCAATCTACACCAACACCTCTGTCATCTTTCATCTTCATCACCTTCCCCCATCTATCTACAGCGGTCCACTCTCCCGCAACCCGTTGTGCCCTCTACTTGAACATGGTGCTTTATGCTTCATATTATTATCCAATGATGTGTTGCCATCCTATGATTGCTGAGTAGATTTTCGTTGTCCTATTAGTAATTGGTGAATTGCTGTCCTTTGGTGCCCATCATATGAGCGCACGCGTGGATCACACCATAGGGTTAGTTGTATGTTGATAGGACTATGTATTGGAGGGCAAGAGTGATAGAAGCTTTAACCTAGCATATAAATTGATGCATACGGGATTGAAGGGGGGCCAATATATCTTAAGGCTATGGTTGGGTTTTACCTTAATGACCGTTAGTAGTTGCAGATGCTTGCTAATAGTTCCAATCATAAGTGCATAGAATTGCAAGTCAGGGATGACTTGCTAGCAGTGACCTCTCCCACATAAAACTTGCTATCAGTCTAGTAGAGTAGTCAGTTGCTTAGGGACAATTTTGCAACTCCTACCACCACTTTTCCACAATCGCTATACTAACTTTATTGCTTCATTACCTAAAACAGCCCCTAGTTTTGATTTACGTGCTCTTTATATTATTGCAAACCTATCCCGTTACACCTACAAAGTACTTCTGGTTTTATACTTGTTCTAGGTAAAGCGAACGTCAAGCGTGCATAGAGTTGTATCGGTGGTCGATAAAACATGAGGGAATATTTGTTCTACCTTTAGCTCCTCGTTGGGTTCGACACTCTTACTTATTGAAAGAGGCAACAATTGATCCCCTATACTGATCCCCTATACTTGTGGGTTATCAGAATGTGTCGTGTTCATCGGGAAGCAACGGAATACGTCGTGTTCATCGGGAGCCAACCGGCTTGGACGGAACAGCCGATCGAAACGAGGCCTGGCGTACCGTAGAACGGAGGAAACGGCCTTGTGTTCGACCGTCCACGGTCGAAACGGGATCCTGTTCATCGGGAGGGTTCTGGTGTACTGCAAAACAGAGGAAACGGACTTATCTTAGACCTCCTACGGTCGAAACGGGGTCCTTTTGATCGGGAGGGGTGTGGCATACCGCAAAACGAAGTAACCAGACTTGTGTTGGAGCGCAATGGTCGAAACGGGGATCCTGTTCATCGGGAGGGGTGTGGCGTACCGCAAAACGGGACTCCACGGGATACTGTTCATCTCCACCGTCAACCTCCTCCAGCCTTCACGGGCTACTATTCATCCACCGTCGACCTCCTCCAGCCTCCACCTGCGACTGTTCATCCATGGGCTCCTGTTGATCCAGCCTCCACCGCTCCTCCACCGGCTACTGTTCAACCACCCCTCTCCATGGGGTCCTGTTCAACCACCCCTCCACGAGCTACTGTTCATCCATCCCTCCACCGGCTACTATTCAACCAGCCCTCCACGGGGTCCTGTTCATCCACCCCCAACCGGCTCGATCGGGGTCCTGTTCATCCAGCGGCAACGACCTCTACTACCATGGGGTCCTATTCATCCAACCCCCCACTGGGAACTATTCATCCAACCCCTCCCCCCCCCAACAACACTCATTGTTCATCCAGAGGCAGCTTCGATCGGCTTCAGTTAGCAGCAGTAGTGAAGGAATTTCTCGATCGGGTTCAGTTAACAGCTATCGATCGATCGCTCGGGTTCAGTAACGCGTAGCCTGCAGTGCAATCGCTCGGGTTCAGTAGGCGAACACCTCGCTCAGGTTCAGTTAGAGCCCAACGCCATGCACCCACGCGCGTACGTGTACGAGAGAAATGCGCATCGCTCGGCCCCCGACCACACACCGTAACCAGGTACTCCCCGATATTTTCCTCGCCCTCGCTTCTACCATGGTTTTTTCCGTCATGGACGGCCCAAAGAATGTCATGTAGCTGCGTCTCCGCCCCCAGGATGAAAAGCCCATTTTCTGTCATGGTTTTTTTTCATAGAAGTAGGAGCCCACCACATCTATGATGATAGCGGATTTTGTCACAATTATCGTCATAGAAGTGTCATAATCATGACAAAAAAATTCGGTCGGCCCAAAATGTCACGGATGTTGTCGGCGTTCTGGGAACGGGGGTCCCCAGACTTGCCTGCCTGCGGCCCGCTTCGTGGCTAAGCCAGCAGGACGTACGACCCATCTTCATCAACGAGGCATCCAAGACCCTCGCGAGGGGCCAAGCCTCGCGAGGCGGACGACACAAGACCTCCTTTGGAGTGGCCTAGTCGGGCAGGCTCATGAGGAGCGGAGATATCAAGGCGAGTCAAACCTCATGAGGCTCTCGTGACGTGAGCCATGACGATCGGCACCAGGCGGGCGCCAGCGCGCGCAGCATCCTTGTTTCCTCTTTGGTGCTAAGAAGTCCTGTGCAGGCGAGGAGAACCGAGGCATTAGGAAAAGGTTGCCATATCGGTGCAACAAGACCAGGACCAGAAGGACGGCAATACGGAGGTCATCGTGGAGCCCAAGACGGAGTCACTACCAGAGCCTTTCTTAGGCGGAGACCGCCTTTGTCAGGATAGCTTGTACTAATTGTCCCCTTCTAATTTGCTTGCCGTTGTTGGCCCACTTCCCACTCAATATTTGGGAAGAGGACCAAGGCCTCTATAAGTAGGACTAGCCACCACCATAGGCAAGGGAGGACCATTTTAGACCATCCAGAACCACACAAGTTAGCCAGGCACAAGAACACCTCAACCTCAGGAAGCTGTTCTTCCCCTTGTATTGTTCGTCATCAGCCCTGGAGGCAATCCACCACCACCACACTGGAGTAAGGTATTGCACCACAACGGTGGCCCGAACCAGTATAAATCTTGTGTCTTTCTGTGTTGCAAGTTCGTCGAGTTCGTCCGCGAGATCTTAGCGAGCTAGGGCATAGATAGGTGGGAGGAAAAGACTTCGCGCGCACCCCAGTCTTCGAACCTTAAGGGTTTGTCGGAACCCCACATCCGACATTTGGCGCGCCAGGTTGGGGTGCGCCGGAGCTTCTTCTCTGCCAATCGACTTGCAGACACTCCGTGGCCGCGATGTCCAACGACCCAAGAGCTGACTCCGACCGCTGGGCAGCCTGGCCAGCCCGGTCGGCGCCGCCCGCCTATGAAGACCTCAACCCCGCGCTCCAGGTGGCACGAGCACCGTCCAATCCTACGGGGCGCGGGCGATGTGGCCAGGCGTCGCCTACCCTCACTCCACGGCAGGTGCGAGCCGCTGCCAAAGCAGCAAGCCATGTTGTGGCGACGACGCCGCACTCGCGGCAGGAACAGGCAAACACGTGGGCAGCACTCATCGTGGCAAGGGATCTGCTGCGGCACCGGCTGATGGAAAGCGGCCGGGGCGCGCTGCTGGAACGCGTTGCCGAGCTGCTGGACGCGGCGGCCTCGGGAGCCCTGCCCTTCTGCGATCAGCTCCCTCCTCAGGCCGCTGTGGGGATTCACGGCGGAAAACTCCGCCACCACATGTCGTCAGGTGCGCTAGGGGGCTTTGTGAACACCAGCATGGCCGGCGGCACCGGGGGCCCTGCCGCCCCCATGCCGCCCGCAACAAGCATGAGTACGAGCTTCGCCTTCCATGGCCCAAATGGGACGCCGCGCTATCACCCCCAGGACGTCACGCTGGGTCGGGAGACATGGAGTGTAGGGCACCACAGCGAGGTGTTCAGGGTAACAGCCGCGGAAGCCTACTTGCCCCGCATGACGGACCAGGAGTACACACCGGAGGACGACCCAGACTCATTCGTTGGAGAAGATTGGGAAGAAGGGATGCTAAGAGTCGAAGCATTCCAGGAGCTGCCGGGGAACCACCACGACCGTGTGTGTGACAACCACTACAGGGTACCCCTAATCCCTCAGGAGCAAGCTTACGCTAACCGTGAGTCGCAGGAGGAACAGATCACTACAACGGCCGGTGGCCCCAGCTTGACGGCCCCCATGACGGCGGGAGGATCGCGCTGGGGGCTGCAGGAGAGGGTCGGGAGCCAGGCCCCTCCCCAAGGCGCGCGAAGCCAGGGGACACCCAGAGGTAGGCCCTCTGTTGGGGAGGCTTCGACGACTCTTCCCTGGGCATAGAACCTGTGGTCGTCGAGGGAACCACTGGCGTCCTCTTTCCCTCTTTTGTGTCGTCCTGGTGACCGGTCGGCTCAAAGGAGGTCGAGCATGGCGCAAGGCGGGGCCCTCGTCTGGCGATATGAAGCAAGGCCGGTACCTGTGAAGAAGGCCCAGTGCCTGTGAAGCTCGCCGCCCGTGACACTCTCATGTAATAATGAGTTAGGGTTGTACACGCCCCGGAGTCTCAGGAGCGCCGGCCTCAGGCCCTGGGGCTCCCTCCCACGCCTAGTGGCAGCACTTAGCTCCACGCTGGTGAGAAGACTTGAAGACCCGAAGACTAGACTAGGTGTCGGACGCGGCCTTTTGCTTTGGATCTCTCTCTTTCTCTGGTTTTGCTTTCTCGATCTGGATTTAAGTTGAAGCCAAATTTTTATCGATGCACGCGGGGGGTGCCTTTTCTCGTTCGAGCCATTTCTTGCGTTCTCGATCTCGTTTGGTTTGGGACTCATGTGCACCGCCTCTCCCTCGCAAGCTCCTCGCGAGCTGGACTACGCGGAGCGCACGCTCGTCAAGCATGCACCAGCACTGCGGCTAGTGCTCACCTCTTATCGGGCCCCCTCAAATGGGGCGATAAGCTCCGCGGGATTCTCAGAAACTCGTCGCCGCACAACCTAGCCCGAAGCTGGCGCTGACTAAGGTAAACAATGATGGAAAACTCGCCCGTGGCTCCACGAGTTCACCAAGGCACATACCCACATCGCAAGGAAAGTAAAAAAGCTACAATTTTGTTACATGAGGGGCTCCCCCTCTCAAAATGCTCTTACGAGTCTTCCAAGGGCCACGCCCGAGTTTTGCGTGCAGGATGAAACAGCAGGAGAACATGGGATCATCCCGAAACATCACTCGCTACATCACCCGCGGACGGGTCGCTCGCGTCGTCATTGTCTTCCTCGGTGTCGTTGCCACCGTCGGTGATGCCCCCGTCGCCGCCGTCAACCACGTCGCCTTCGTCTGCGACGACCACCACCGCGTCATCCTCCGAGGTGAAGGCCCTGACCAACGCGTCCACATGGTCCTCTACCCAACGCGCCAGGTCGCCCCGGACGGCCGTGGGTACGGGGGCAATGGCGGCGTCAAAGTCAAAGTTGGGGTCGGCATTCAGAAGGTGGCTAAAGACACGGGAGAAAGCGCGCTCAAGCAGACCACGACCCCTTTCCTCCACAAGTTGGTGATCCCTGGCAGATCGAGCCTCCAGGCGCGTCACCACCTCGGTAAAGAAGGTCAGGTGGCTAGCATAGTCATTCGAGTGAGGGGCCGGAGCATTCTCGTCGCAAATATAACCCAGGGCGGTGTTGGCCATATTCCGGAGGCCTTGAAGCATAGGAGCATGCTCGCGCTCTTGCGTCCAGCGCAGGAGCACTTCCTCCCTATTTCGCCGAGCGATGGCCTCGACATCGTAAACTCGTTTCCGGAGGGAAAGAAGCTCGGCGCGGGCGGAGGCCAAGTCCGCCTGCGCCGTAACCAAGGCGGCGGATGTGGCCTCCGCACGCCTCTCGGCCTCATCCAACCTAGGCCTGAGGGCGGCGGCCCTGCCCGCATCCTCCAGACCCGCGAACTTCAGCTTCAAGTCGTACCTGCCCTCCAGATCTGCGCGAACCTTGGCCACCCGGCGATTGATCTCCTCCTCGACTCCAGCCTCGCGGGCCCCGACGGCATCTTCTGCTTGAGCAACTTGACACTCCCTCGCCTCTAGTTGCTCGAGCTCGAGGCTGCACTCCACGGCTTCCAGGGCCAACGCCTCCTCGCACTTCCGGACCTCCTCTTCCTCCATGAGTGTCCCCCTCAGCGATGCAAGAGCGGCCCCGCGCGCCTCCACCTGCTGCCCAAGGGACACGCTCTAGGCGTGGAGCCCCCACACGCGCTCCTCCGCAGCCTCGTGATGGCGATCGGCTTCGCGAGCCTCTTCCAAGTCTCGTGAGCGGGCTTCATGGGCAATCTTGAGGAACGCCTCGGCCTTCGCATTCTCGAGGTCGCGCTGATAGCATCCGACGTTGATGGCCACCCTCATCTTGCGCTGCTCCTCCACCAGCCGGAGGCCTTCAGCCTCAAGGCGCGAGTCAACACCAGCGAGCTCTTCACCGAGTCGGCTCATTGCGCCCATCGCCTCCTGGAACAGCTCATGACTAACTACGCTCCGCCCGCGCTCGAGCTTGAATGCTCGACCCGCATCATCCTCCACCTCAGGGTCCATGGCCGGAGCATCAAGTGGCGCGCCACCTCCCAGCCGGGGGCTGGGAGCTGACGCCGTGTCTGACATTAGCCCGCCCTCGTGAGGAACTCGAGCTGATCGGGGCTTGCTGCTTGAAGAGGAACCGGAGATCGATGTCAATCAGCTGTTGTCCATGAGCAAAGGAGGAGACCTGCGCACGCCCGCCAAGCTCCGCGCCAGACCATGGGGAGGGGCGGCCAAGCCTAGGACTCAGCATGCCATGAAGGCGGGGACGCTCCCCCAACCGACCCTGCGCCAGGGGCGGCAGGTAGGCCAGGAACACTCAAGGCTGGTGGGGGGTTGATGAAGGAGGAGGCAGCCTCTCGGAAGACGCAACAGCTTCAATGGAAGGAGCCCTGAAGGACAGACGTCAGAATAAGAAGACCACATGCAAGAAGCCACGGCAATAAGATGCTTACACGTCAATGGCGATGTACTTCCATCTCTTCAACGGCCCGAAGATATTGCTGCCGCTGGGGGACCCCTTCCTCTTGCGGAGCTCCTCAAAGTCCACACAAGGACGACTGAAGCGCTGGACGTGACGGGCGGTGCGCGGAGGAGCTAAACAAGAACTAAGAGGGATGGCTTCAGGGGAGCCCGATCGTGGCGAACAGCCCGATGCCTTCTCACTGCAACCTCCCGAGGCTCCTGGAGCCTTAGCCTCGGGAGCCACTTGCTGCATCTCCTCAGCAACCGATGCCTCAGGAGGAGGGTCGCAGGCCCCCGAGGACGACACCCCCGGGTCACCACTCGGCATGTGCTCCTCATTACTCGAGCCATCGGCCCCCGTCGCGGCTCGCCCTCCTACGCCGCCACCTGGGGCGAGCTCGGCACTGACGGCGAGGAATGGAACCACCATGACGGGGTTCTTGCGGGGCCCCACCAAGCCGATTGGGCACAGCCCCCACTCGTCAAAGGAAGGCATGCTCGCGGCAAATGCTGCTTTGTTCTTGCAGCGGTACAACAGGCAGCTGTTCCTGGGCATCTCATACGGCAGAGGGACGCCCGATAGGACCGTGAGCACTGTTTTCCAAGCCACAAGAGGAAGCCCCTCGTCCTGAAACCTCATGTTGTCCTGGCTGCGGAGCAAGTCCCACATCGGGCGGGAGTGGCGCTGAAGTGGAGCGACTCGATGCCGGACGAACTCCCTCACCACCATGGGCGCAGTCACGCCAAGGTCCTTCAACCACCTCAACCTGGCCCAGACGGGGGCAAGGCGGGGGCTCGTGAGCGTCTGATGGCCCCAGCCGGAGTTTGGAATAGCGGGCCCCGCCGGAACTTGGAGCAAAGGGTTGAGCATGCCGGCGTCAACAAACACCCATCGTGTACGGAACTCGCTCATGGATGAAGGAAGCTCGAAGTCGATCCCCGCACACGTCATCGCAGCCACGACCTGGCAACCCACGCACCCCGAGCTCTGCCGGGACCGGTGAGATGCAACGAGAAGAAGTGGCGGAGGAGTGCCACGGAAGGAGCGATGCCCACCATGGCCTCGCACACGAAGGCAAAGACGGCAAGAAGGGTCACAGATTTAGGGTTGAGATGGAGCATGTGGACCCGATAATGCTCGAGAACCGCATTGAAGAAGGCGGAGAAGGGAGGAATCAGGCCATCCCAGAGGGCCTCAATGAAGATCAGAACCTCGGTGACTTCCCGAGCCATGTGAGAGCGAGACGCGGGCCAAGCCACTGTCTCTCCCCACTCGTTGAAACTGGAGGCAAGCATGGGGTGCACCTTGTCCATGCCCTCGTCGTTGAGCACCCGAGGCCGGCCGAGCGCCGGCCCGAAGGACGGAGGCGCAGTTGGCGGAGACAGAGGTCTCTTCCCCTTTTTCGGCTTGTTTCGGCACCATGGCGGTGAAGCAGGTGGAGAACAAGTCAGATTGGGAGGGCAGAGCAGGGCCTCGAGGAAGCAGGGAGATTGGAAGAGCCAGGCATGGCGAAGGAAGAATAACTGTGTAAGAGGCGGGGGGGCGCAGAGCCAGGCGGACTCAAAGGCAGCATGGGGAAGCGGAGACGCCCACGTCCAATCAACCGCCACTCGTCAACCAAGGCCACAGGCTTTTGGGGGCCCGCGGTGCTTCGTGCTTGACCCTTGGCTTCACTACCAAGCCAAGCCCGAGCGCACCGTGGGCCGGGGGCTACTATCGGCGTTCTGGGAACGGGGTCCCCAGACTTGCCTCCCTGCGGCCCGCTGCGTGGCTAAGCCAGCAGGCCGTACGGCCCATCTTCATCAACGAGGCATCCAAGACCCTCGCGAGGGGCCAAGCCTCGTGAGGCGGACGACACAAGACCTTCTCTAGAGTGGCCTAGTCAGGCAAGCTCACGAGGAGCGGAGATATCAAGGCGAGGCAAACCTGATAAGGCTCTCGTGACGTGAGCCATGATGATCGGCACCAGGCGGGCTCCAGCGCTCGCAGCGTCCTTGTTTCCTCTTTGGTGCTAAGGAGGCCTGCGCAGGCAAGGAGTACTGAGGCATCAGGCAAAGGTTTCCATATCGGTGCAACAAGACTAGGACCAGAAGGACGGCAAGACGGAGGTCATCGTGGAGCCCAAGACGGCGTCACCACCAGAGCCTTTCGCAGGCGGAAACCGCCTTCGTTAGGATAGCTTGTACTAGATGCCCCCTTCAAATTTGCCTGCCGTTGTTGGCTCCCTTCTCTCTCAATATTTGGGAAGAGGACCAGGACCTCTATAAGTAGGACTAGCCACCACCATAGGCAAGGGAGGACCATTTTAGACCATCCAGAACCACACAAGTTAGCCAGGCACAAGAACACCTCAACCTCAGGAGGTTGTTCTTCCTCTTGTATTGTTGGTCATCAGCCCTGGAGGCAATCCAGAACCACCACACTGGAGTAGGGTATTACACCACAATGGTGGCCCGAACCAGTATAAATCTTGTGTCTTTTTGTGTTGCGATTTCGTCGAGTTCCTCCGTCAGATCTTAGTGAGCTAGGGCGTAGATCGGTGGGAGGAAAATTCTTTGCGCGCACCCGAGTGTTCGAACCTTAAGGGTTTGCTGGAATCCCACATCCGACAGGTGTGTCTTTTTTGTAGTGTTTGATAGTGTAACATCATCTATATAAAACCACTCGGACGACCAGAAGTCAGTATCCTCTCGAGGGATACCTGGTGGGTAATCAGTCCACTCAATTCGGCAAACCTCGTCCACGCCCACTTCGTATAAGTTCCTGATTCCGGAGTAGGGCATTATGCAGAAGTACCTCTGCCACAGCCCGAAGTGTGCCTCGTATACAAGGTGCATTTCACAAAGGGTAACAAATTCCGCGATATGTAGAATTGAGTTGGGGTAAGGTGGTGGAGTTTTAGCCCATAGAATTCAAGCAAACCCCAAAGAAAGGGATGAATGGAGAATCCCAGGCCATGGAGGAAGAAAGGAACGAAGCATACCCGTTTGCCCTCATGTGGTGCAGGCAGACTCTCGGTATGCGCTTTCCCATTCATGGATGTTAATCTTGGGCGAGTGGGGGCCAGATCTGAATCTGGTAGATAGCCTTGGGTGCCTAGGCTCTAGTTAGATATGTGTGACGGAGAAGCTCCCCTAGTCACCTTTGATGGAGCCATGGGGTCATCTCGAGGAATCCGCGTCTCTCGCCATTATTTTGGACTCTCGGGGTTGGACCTGGGAGGGTAGGGAAAACTTGCGTGGATTGTCAAAGAGGGGTGGAGATGCCTTCTATCATAATCTGGGGTTGTGTGCTTATAAATAAAGGAAAGGGGGCTGATGCTTCGATGTCTCGCCATAAAGTGACTCGATTTCCCAAAAGGTGCAATGATCAAGGCCAAGGACTAGATGCCACGTGTAGTGCGACTAGGCCCCAAGTAGATCTGTCAATTGAGTCGAAGACTTCGAAGCCGAGCTAAAAGACATAAGCAAGAACTTGCATGTCGAGCTAAAGACTCTGGAGCTGAAGTGCAAGAAAGTCGTCCTCGCCGTCGAAGACCAGTTTAGGGGCTACTAACGGTGTCTTGCACTAGGGGGTGCCAACCTAGTCGGCCCATAGTCCTCAGGCTGGATCTGTAGGCCCTCATTCTCCATCCGGTGGACTCCGGAAGCTACACGCCTATACATGATCAAGACTGCATGTACTCAAGACTTGGTATATACTCCAAGACATATCCTGCAGCCTCCATGCATACCATGGATACCGACTCTGTAACCCTAGATGCCCTACCTGGCGTGTATATAAGCCAAAGGGTTTAGTCTGTAGAAGGGACCGAATCACAATCACATTCATCTAGCTCTAGAGTTAGATCTCTCCTTATGATCTCGAGGTATATCAAGCTTCTACTCGATACATCATCATCATCAATACAATCAAAGCAGGATGTAGGGTATTAACTCTTCGAGAGGGCCCGAACCTAGGTAAACACTGTCTCCTTCGTCCTTGTTACTATCGATCTGAGATGCACAGCTAGGGATCCCCTACCCCGACGTATGTCGGTTTTACCACCGACACCCAGGCTGACGCGCCCGGGCGCATCCACCATGTTGTCCCCGGCCCATGCTGGCCCACTTGACCCCACATATATTCCTCCCCATCTGCTTGTCAGACCAAACCTTAGCCACTTCACTCCACTCCACTCCGCCAGCCAAGCTCCCGTCCGGCGATCTCCGGCATGGCGGGCAGCGGATCCTATTCCTTCACCTCTAGATCTGTCAACCCTGAGCTCATCCCACGCAGCCCGAAAGAGGAGTTGGTCATCCATCTTGCGCTCCGCCGCTCCCAGGAGGAGGCCCGTGTGAGGCAGCGCTTAGACTCCTTCTGTCAGGAATCCATTATGTTCGCCCAAATTGCACATATATCCGGTGCTAGGTGTGTCGTCGTTGCCTCACCAGAGGCGGTGTGTGCCATCTAGTGTTTAAACATGCACTACCGCAGGATGCTGCTAATGTGAAACATGAATCAGAGACCCTTCGACAAAACTGTGTGTGATGCATCAAACGGTGTCGTAATATAACCGTCACCAATAAGACGAATTGTGTGCAATGCCAGAGACATCAAGAACGATTCATATTAGAGTTGTGTGTGCGATACGTGGCATAGAGTTGGTCCGTATGAACTGTTTGCGATGAGCAGAACAACAGAAACTGTCAGGCAGGTCAAGGCGTGTGCGATATACGACATACAGTTCACTTGGCTGAACTATTTTCGATTAGCCTACACAATAGAAACGGTCGGCCAGATCAAGGTGTGTGTGATATATGACATACAGTTCACTCTGATGAACTATTTGCAATGAGCCAAAACAAGATAAACCGTTCAACATAACAATATGTGTGTGGTAGGCGACAAACATGCGACTCACATGAACTATTTGCGATGATAAAAATAACACAAACATTTAGAAGTGATAATATGTGTGTGATACCATGCAAACAGGTCACTTGGATGAACTGTTTGCAATGATAAAAAATAACACAAATGATTGGGCATAACAAGATGTGTGTGATACCCGGTAGATAGGTCAGTAATCAGAATTGTGTAGTAAAGCAAACCGATAATAACACAGACGATTTGTGCTAATAAGCACCTAATTCAGGAAATGATTGCATACTTTATCATTCATACTCATACATAATCAACCAAACAACATAATAGCAGCATTACATATTAGCAAGGTTCGGGAAATAGCAAAATATAAACAACTACACGTCAGCGTTGTTGCAAGCCTGGCCTGTTGGTGCGATGATGTTGAAATATTCTCTGCATTGATGCAAAATCCTCTCTCGGAAGGAAGGGTCGAGATTCGGGTCAACGATGACCATGTCAGTGAACATTTCATAGGCCCGGCCATTCGTCTGCTCCTGCTCCA
The DNA here is from genome assembly GCF_002162155.2 of Triticum dicoccoides. Classification (NCBI taxonomy): domain Eukaryota; kingdom Viridiplantae; phylum Streptophyta; class Magnoliopsida; order Poales; family Poaceae; genus Triticum; species Triticum dicoccoides. The sequence goes on along the minus strand of NC_041392.1, from coordinate 429,628,556 downwards.
TCACAGGAGCTTAGGGAAAATCCAGTCCATGGTGAAACGTGCGCATGTAATGCTGCCTTGATGGACATGTTCCAAGCGGCCATAAACAGCAAAGGCATCAGCCGCGTGTGCTACTAGAGCTCTAGCAGACCCTAGGGAGGCTACCACCCTTACCACGGTGAAATCTGCGCGTGCCACCAACTCCAGGGCAATGCGGCCTCATCATTGCGTGTTGCCCAGGTCGCAGCCTCAAGCGCGCGTTCCGTGTACAGAACCACGTGTGCCCCCAACAGATCTGATGCAGCCGCCAGATCTTCCGCGATTGACGCCAAGGCCGTCAGACCCTCATTAGCGCGTACCGCCGTGATACGATTCCAATGTATCTATAATTTTTTATTGTTCCATGCTATTATATTATCTATCTTGGATGTTTTATATGCATTTATATGCTATTATATATGATTTTTGGGACTAACCTATTAACCTAGAGCCCATTGCCAGTTTCGTTTTCTTTCCTTATTTCCGAGTTTCGCGGAAAAGAAATATCAAACGAAGTCCAATTAACCTAAAAATTTCCAGAGTATCTTTTTGGAAATATATTAAAAAATACTAGAATGAAACGATATCAGAGAAGAGTCCCGAGGCCACCACAAGGGTGGAGGGCGCCCCCCCTAGGGCGCGCCTCCCATCCTTGTCGCCGCCTTATGGCCCTTTGACTTCTCCCCGATGCCAACACCTCCTATAAATCCCAAAACCTCCAGAAATAAACCTAGATCGGGAGTTCCACCGCCGCAAGCCTCTATAACCACGAAAAATAAATCAGGGGCCTGTTCCAGCACCCTGGAGGAGGAGGAAACCATCACCGGTGTCCATCTTCATCATCCCAACGCTCTCCATGATGAGGAGGGAGTAGTTCACCCTCGGGGCTGAGTGTATGTACCAGCAGCTATGTGTTTGATCTCTCTTTCTCTCTCGTATTCTTGATTTGGCACGATCTTGATGTACCACGAGCGTTGTTACTATAGTTGAATCATATGGTGTTTCTCCCCCTCTATCTTCTTGTGACGAATTGAGTTTTACCTTTGAGTTTTCACTATTATCGGATTGAATACTTTTATGGATTTGAGAATGTCGGATTTCGGGTTCCGGTAGACCCTTGAGGTTCGAACACTGGGGTGCGCGCGGAGATTGCGCCTCCTACCTACCTGCACCCCTCCACCTTGCTAGGATCTGAACTAAGGAAAGAACAACACAAGAGACACAGGGTTTATACTGGTTCGGGCCACCGTTGTGGTGTAATACCCTACTCCAGTGTGTGGTGTGGTGGATTGCCTCTTGGGCTGATGATGATGAACAATACAAGGAAGAACAGCCTCACGAGGGTCTGTTCTTGGATGGGGTGATGAACTACTGGGAGGAGCTCAGTCACCTTTCTCTCTCTGTCTCTTTCTGATCTTCTCTCTCTCCCTTTCCCTGCCTCTGCCTACTCTCCGTCTTGTCCCCTTGCTCCGTGGGTGGCTGGTCCTATTTATAGAGGCCATGATCCTCTTCCCAAATATCAAGCGGGAAGGGAGCCAACAATGGCGGGCTAATTTGAAGGGGGCAGCTAGTATCAACTATCTGACAAAAGTAGTCTTCGCCTGCGCAAAGCTCTGGTGATGACGCCATCTTGGGCTCCACGGTGACCTCCGTCTCGTAGTCCTCCTAGTCTTGGTCTTGTTGCACCGAAATGGCAACCTTTGCCTGATGCCTCGGTACTCCGCGGCTGCGCTTGCCCCCTTTGCACCAAAGAGGAAGGGAGGACGCTGCGCAGGCTGGCCCCCGCCTGGCGCCCCCGGTCGTCATGGCTTGCGTCACGGGCACCTCGTGAGGTACCCCGCCTTGATCTCTCCGCCTCCTCGTGAGCCAGCCTGACGAGGCCGCGCCTGAGCAAGCTCCGCGTCGTCCGCCCCGCGAGGCTTGGCCCCTCGCGAGGGTCTTGGGTTTGTGTTGGTGAATATGGGCCGCGCTGGGCCCCCCTTTGAGCCATGCCGCAGGCCGCAGGCAGGCAAGTCTGGGGACCCCCGTTCCCAGAACGCCGACAGTAGCCCCCGGGCCCAAGGCGTGCCCAGACTTGGCCGTGCAGGGAGGCGGGAGGGCAAGGGCGAAGCGCCACGGGCCCTAACAGCCTGCGGCCTTGGGCGCCGCGTGGCGGTTGACTGGACGTGGGCGCCCTAGCAACCGCGCGAGTTGATAAAGGAGCGGCATCCACCTAGGCTTTGCTTCTTGGTTTCCCCGGTTGCTGCTCAGATCCCCTTTCTTGCGCCTCTCCTTCCTTCCTCCAAAATTTCCAGATCCACTCTGACCGTGTGACCTAGGAAGCCATGTCGCCTCGTCAGCCCCCGGCCGTAGCTTGGTACTCGTCTGCCCTGGATCCGCCGAATGTGTCGGAGGCGAGCCTCGCCCGGTTGCGCCGGATGGAGACGGCGCGGGGCGTCAACGGGGCGAAGGTGTTCAAAGCCGGCTCCGCCACCCCTGATGGTCAAGGGAGCACCTTCTATCCGCTCTTCGTAAGTGCCATTGCTGTTGGCTTGGTGCCTCCCTTCTCCGAGTTCTTCTTCTCTGTCCTCCGTCACTATAAGCTACAAACCCTGCATCTCCACCCCAACTCCTTCCTTCTCCAGGCGATCTTCGCCTATTACTGCGAGGCTCACGTAGGGGTGCAGCCTTCAGTGGCCTTGCTGCGCCACAACTTCTACCTCCGGACCTCTCGTGGTACTACTTCCACGTGCGCGAGCTTCGTCGCGTACGGTGGTGCCATTGCCATTTTGAACCCCGGGAAAAGGATTGAGGGCTTCAGGAGCAAGTGGGTCTTGGTGGATGCTGGGGGCATCCACCCTCGGCTGATCTTGCCCACGGAGCAGCCCACGAGCTCCAGCGATTGGGGTCGAGCGGAGCTCACGGACCCCCGCGCGAAGCTGGTGTTGGAGAAGATGGACGCGGATCTGAGGCCGGCCAACATGGCGGCGGCGAAGCTGACCGGCGCGTCGCTGCTGAGGGAATTCCTGGAGCACGAGCTGGCTTCGCTTCGGCAGTACTCACTTCCGATGTGGAGGCCCCGTCCGAGCCCCGCGGCCTTAGCCGACGGAGATCTGGCTGCTGTCCTCCAATCTTTGGTCGGGGCGATGTGGCGAGGTTGGCGGGCGCTCCTACGCCCTTGTTCCTCTGCGATGACTGGGAGCAGGTAGTGGGGTCCATGCCCGTCTTCAACGGGGATGGGCCCGTGCCCATGGAAATTCCCAAGGAACCGGTGGACGTGCCCTCCGACGACTCCAGCGAAGAGGAGGAAGGAGGGGAGCGGGGAAAAGGGCCTGACTCTGAGGTGACTGACGGAGAGTCGAGGGATCCCCTCCCCCGGTACAGGTCCCGCGTTCTCCGCCTCTCCCCGAGCGATGACGACGAGGATGACGACGAAGACGACGACGAGGACAACGACAAGCAGGACGGCGGGAGCTCGCCCCTGATCCCTAAGAAGGACAGGACCGTGCTGATCTCCCGCGGGTCTGCCCCGGCCCCGGGGCGGACCGCAGGCGCACCATCCGCCTCCAAGCTTCCCGAGGTTGACCCTTCCAGCCGGCTTTCAGGCTTCAAATTTGGCCGGAGGCCACTTGAGCTCAGTGGCGACGACCCGTAAGTACTCGATTCTTGTTTTTATCTCTTGCTCTGCTTCTGAAGCTTGACGTCCGCTTCTCTTGGATAGGCTGGCGCCCGCCGCAAAGAAGCCGAAGGGGGCTCCCGAGGTTCCTTCCGTGGCAGCGCTTCTGCCTGTGAAGGAGGGTGATCGCGACGCACAGGCTTCTCCCGCCCGGTCGTCCGCGCAAGGCTTGGCTGAGCCGGCTGGGGCGAGCTCAGCCCCCACGGCCCAAGTGGCTCCCGAGGTGCTCTTGCCTGCCGCCACCACTTCAGCTGTCGGGGCGCGGTAGACTCCGCCTCAGGATGCTGTGGCCGCGCTGCCGTCTTCTCCTCTTACTCCACCGGCTGCTGTCTCTCCGACTCCTTCGGCTATTCTGGATCGTGCTGTTGCTGAGCTGGACCGACTGCGTCAGGATCTTCTTGGTGCTGACCCCCGCTTGGTGGCCGGGCGCTTGGAGCTGGCTTCAGGATGGGTTCGCTCCGACGCTTCGATTCGGGCAGCGCTGGTTCAGGCATCGACGGCATGCGACGAGGAGAAGCAGGCCGTCCTTGAGGCGAAGGCTGCTCGTGATGCAGCCCTGGGGGAGGTGGTCAACGTCCGTGGTTGTTGCGAGGCACTGGAGGGCGAACTGCAAGGTCTGCGGGACCAGCTCGCGAAGAAGGTCTGCCTTCGCCAAGAGCAGGAAGAAGGCGTGAAGGCTCGCGAGGCGGCTCTCAAGGAGAGCGACGTCAAGCTCAAGAAACGCCGCAACTGCCTAGGCGCACTGGAGCAGGAGCTGGGGGCGAGGAAGGCCAAGTTGGACGACGAGGCCCTGGTTCTTACCGAGGACCGCGTGGCCTTCGCGGAGATGGAGGCGAGGGCTCGCTCCTCACTGGGGATGCTTTACGACAGCGGCATGGGGAGCCCACTGGCCGGCGCCGAGGACGGCCCCGCCAAGCTGCTTCCCTTCCTGGTTCACGCTCTTGAAGATGTCGCCCTTGGCCTTGGCCCCGCGGCCGAGGCCGAGGCGCGTGTCCTGTCTTCTGCAGCAATGACGCGGGTCCTCACCCACATCTACCTTCGCGATCCCGGTGTCGACCTTGACAGCCTGCTGGAGCCAGTGAGCGGCGACCGTGCCGCTGCCGCTATCGAGGCCGTGAAGGGTCGCGCAGAGGCCCTGTTGGGGAAGTTTCGGGCCTTCAGCACCAAGCCGAAGCAAGGCGCCGCCGACCCCACCGCTCCGTGAGGCGTACTCAATCCGCGCTGCTCCATCGCCGACAAGTGACTCCGTCGCGGCTCCTGTCCTGCCTTTAATTCCTGCACTTGTATCATGCCTCAGGGAGGCGTTTAAACTTGCGTTTGGCATCGAGATAACAGTGTGGACTGTAATATTTGCTTTTGAACTTCTTGAAATTTGCGCCTTTCCTTCCTACTTGCTTATGTTCTACGCCGGCAGAGCCCGGCCTCGCGCATGCCTCACCCAGCGTTGGTCCCGACCGGAAACCAGGACGGGGCCAAGGAGTGAGGGGCCACGTGACAAGTTAGGCTCCTGAGTCGCGATGCTCAGAAGTCCCCCTTGGCGCATGAACAGCAAGTAGGGAGGTGTGATGCGGGTGGATCTACCGTTCTACGTCTGTAGGGCCCGGCCGCGCGCGTGTCTCACCCAGCGATGGTCCCGACCGGAAACCAGGACAGGGCCACAGAGTGAGGGGCCACGTGACCAGTTAGGCTCCTGAGTCGCGATGCTCAGGAGTCCCCCTTGACCCTCAAACGGCCTTCGTACCTTGGCTCCGCTCGGGGAGAGACGCGTGAAGAACCAGGCCCGGGGGGACCTGGCTGAGCGGCGTGCGTCTGGGTGTGACCCAGGCGCAGCCCCCATGCCCAGCCCCCTCGCGCGGCACTCCCGAGGGGAGGCATTACGATGAGGCTAGACACTGAGCTCTGGGCTCCCTGAGGTAGGTGCGGCCCGGGGGCCACCCTCAGTTGTTTATCACCAGCGCAGAGCATAGTGCTACCGTATGTGTACGGGCATAGCCGCTCCTCGGCAGTGTCGGATGCGTTACGATGAGGCTAGACACTGAGCTCTGGGCTCCCTGAGGTAGGTGCAGCCCGGGGGCCACCCTCAGTTGTTTATCACCAGCGCGGAGCATAGTGCTACCGTATGTGTACGGGCATAGCCGCTCCTCGGCAGTGTCGTCAGCCAGCGCGGAGCATGGTGCTTCCACTGGTACGTGGGAGGGGGCCCTCCTCCGGGAGGAGCCCCCGGGGCGTGTACAGCCCCGCCCTGACACATGGCTGGCACGGTAGGGCCTGGCGAGGTGTATCTAGGCACACGTGAGCCAGCGCGGGACTCATGGGGCCCTACCTCTAGGAGGGTTGCGCCTGGCACTGGGCCTTATCTTGTGATGTGTCCCTACAAATTTGGTTAGATGTCGGTACTCTACGTCCTCGGGTCCCGGCCCTCGAGCTCGTATCAGCCATCGCTGGTATGCTAGGTCGCGATGCCATGGACAAGGCCAGAGGGTGAGGGCTGGAGAGCCAGTAAGAGCCCTGAGTCGCGATGCTCAGGTACCCTCCCTTTAACGTGCAAGTGGTCGGCATGGAGAAGAAGAGGTGCCATGGACTGGCATCAAATAATCAAGAATGGTGGGTCTAACACATAATCAAAAATAAACGCAAACGGGATACATGCCGCTGGGCCTGGCCCGAGCAGCTTGGAAATCATGCGGCCCGAGGAGCACCCCCAACAAGGTAAGCTAACATGGAATAAAAAGGGATACACGCCACAGGGACGGACCCACGCGGCCTGGGAATAATGCAGCCCTGGGGGGGCGCTCCCAGCTGGAAATAAAACTCGAAAGATGTCACCTGACGATGTTGAAGACGAAGGAGCGTTGATGTAGCAGGCTCGGTGGGATGCGGGAGCCGATCCTCACGAGCCCTCAGGCCCAGGGGCCTCGGGAGGTTCCGGAGGCGCTGGCGGCTCCTCACGGGCCATCTCCATCCCTGCCAGGGCTGCAGAACGCTTGGCCTCTCGTGCCCCCGTGATGCCCCTCATGAGGCGCTGGTACGTGTCAGCCGCTTTCGGCAAGCCGTAAGGCATGCGAACGTAGCTGTGGGGTGGGCCTCCGCAGCGCCCCACTTGCGAGGGCCAAAGGCGCTCCAGAGAGGCAACTCGATTGAGCCCTGGTATGTCGACGCAGACGCGCAGCCCACCATCCTCGCCTGGATGGGGAGCCACTGCGGGTAGGCGGCGGCCGCCCTTCATGACTCTTGACTCCTGTAGCTCCTGAATGGCCTTGCTGACGAACTCCTGGGGGTCTGGGTCTCCTTGCCTTGCTCCTTCTTGATGGAAACGTGCTTCGAAACACGCCTCCAAGTGGTGCCCAAGCGCCTCCCTCGTGACCCTGGCTAGGTCGGTGGCCCTCCAGGGGAGAGCCCCCGAGCCCTACCTGAGGAGGGCGTCGGGCGTGCTTTCCTATGTGATGGAAGGAGGTTCCCCCTGGGCAAGCGCGGGCCCAGAGGGGCCTGCCTCCTGAGTGGTCAGGCCGGACGATGTCTTCTTCTTCTTAGGGGCGGTCTCGGGAGGCCTCCTGCCTCCACGATCCGGGTCTTCCAGTGACGCGACCTGAAAGGCTCGTTCCAGGGATCACACCCCGTCCTTTTCTTCACATGGCACCGTGATGACTCCGCCGCTTCCTGGCATCTTGAGGACGTTGTAGCTGTGGTGAGTTACGGCCATGAACTTGGACAGCGCTGGGTACCCAAGGATGGCGTTGTACGACAGGCGAATGTGAGCGACGTCGAAGTCGATGAGCTCGGTGCGGTAGTTGTCGCGTGCCCCGAAGGTGACAGGGAGGCGGACCTGCCCAATCAAGACCGTGGAGCCGTCGGTGATACCGGAGAAAGGCTTGGTTGGCTGAAGCTGGCTGTAGGGCACTCGGAGGTTGTTGAAGGTTTCCACAGACAGGATGTTGAGCCCTGCACCGCCATCGATGAGGGTCTTGGTGACCACCACGTTGCTGATGATTGGGGAACAAAGCATCGGGAGAACTCCGACTGTAGCTGCACACTTGAGCTGATCTGCTGAGCTGAACGTGATGGCCCACGCCGACCACCTGAGAGGGCACGTGGCTTCAAGCCTAGGGAGGACTGGGTTCACTTCGCGGGCGAACTGCTTGAAGATGCGCTGAGAGGCTGGGGCTTGCGCCCCGCCCAGGATGCAGGCGATCGTGCGGGGCTCCTGGAAGCCCCCAGCCCCCTCATCCGGGTGGCGGTCCTTGTTTCTCCTTGGCTGCGGCGGCAGCGGTGGGAGGCCTGCGTTGCCTTGCGGGCGATCCTCGCGAGGCTGATCCCTCCAGTCTCCCTCGTGAGGCTGATCTCTCCAGCATCCCTCGCGAGGCGGGTCTTGCTAGCGATCCTCGCGAGGTTGATCGCACCACCCTTGGCGCGGGCCACGGTCTTCCCAGCGTCCTGCGTTCCTTCCTCCTCCTCGGCCGTAGCCCCGGTCACTGCGGTCAGGGCGACGGCCGATCCTTCCTTCTCACACGGCTCGGATCTCTTGACATTCCTTGGTGTTGTGGGTGTGGAGGTCGTGGTACACACAGTACCGGCTGCCCTTCGAAGGTTCGGGATGATCTCTGCCCCGCTTGGTGTCTAGTTCTGCCGCGAGCACGGCATCCCCCTTGCGCTTCACGTTGTTGTCCTTGGGCTTTTTCTCTTCTGGGTCTGCGGCAGGCAGCTCGAGGAGGGAGAGACGCCCTTCCTCGGCCCTGGCGCACTTGGTTGCCAGGTTGAACAGCTCCAGGGAAGTGCACAGGTCTTCATGCATCGCCAGCTCCTCTTTCATCTTGACGTCACGCACGCCGTCGAAGAAGGCCGAGATGATGGCCTCCTCAGTCACCTTGGGAATCTTGAGGCGCGCGTTGTTGAAGTGCTGGATGTACTTCTGCAGGGTCTCCCCGGGCTGTTGATGCGGCGCATGTCGCTCACGGCGGGTGGCCGGTCGCGAGTGCCTTGGAAGTTTGCGATGAAGCGGGTGCGCATCTCGTCCCAGGAGGAGATTGTGCCTGGAGCCAGGTTCAGGAGCCAGGTCTGGGCCCCGTCCTTGAGTGCCATGGGGAACCAGTTCGCCATGACCTTCTCGTCTCCGTTGGCAGCTTCGATGCCCAGCTCGTAGAGCTGGAGGAACTCCGTAGGGTCAGCCGCGCCGTCGTAGCGAGGAGGCAGGTCTGGCTTGAACTTGCGGGGCCACGCGACGTTGCATAGCTCGGCAGTGAAGGCGCGGCAGCCTGCTGTGGCCACGGGAGGCCTTGGATGATGGCGAACTTGGTCTTGCATGTCCCCACGCGCTGCAGCTGGGAGCAGTGCGGGGTCTTGACGCGCGGGAGCAGGAGCATGGTCGCGACGTGCTGGAGCAGGGAGCGCCCAGGCAGCTTCTTGCGGGCGAGGGACTTCTTGACAGCTCTGCTCTTGCTGCGCTGGCGCCTGACAGAGCGGGTTCCGCCCAGGGGCCACGCGCCTTGGAGCCGTGGCGCCTTCCTGAGGAGGAGGCAGCCGGGGCGCCGCCGGAGCTTCACTGCCCGCGCGGGGCAGGGTGCAGTGCAGCAGAACGAACAACGCAGGAGAGCCCCCTGCGGCGCGGACAAGCTCGGCGACGCGGTCGAGCCATTCTTCGTAGACGTCTTCGACGGGACGGTAGCGCAGGAGCTCGTTCGCCGCAATGAGTGCAGCCCGAGCCTCCATGGGCGCGCGGAGCGCGCGGGACGAAGAACCAGCTGGGGTGAGCGAGGGAGTTGCGGTGCGGCCGTCTTGCCGCATGGACGGATGCTGGGACGACGCTTGATGCTCGTCCCCCACCGGGCCGGTGGCGGCGTTGACGGCAGGTGACGGGGAACGACGAGGTCGCCCGCCGACAGGGGCCATCTAGGCGACGCGGGAAGCGAGCGCGGCCCGGCGCTCGGCGCGGGCCCGACGAGCATCAGACATGGGCGTGATGGTCGGAGGAGAACGGGGTGGTGGAAGACGAATCCCGGCGCACCCCTACCTGGCGCGCCAAATGTCGGATTTCGGGTTCCGGCAGACCCTTGAGGTTCGAACACTGGGGTGCGCATGGAGATTGCGCCTCCTACCTACCTGCACCCCTCCGCCTTGCTAGGATCTGAACTAAGGAAAGAACAGCACAAGAGACACAGGGTTTATACTGGTTCGGGCCACCGTTGTGGTGTAATACCCTACTCCAGTGTGTGGTGTGGTGGATTGCCTCTTGGGCTGATGATGATGAACAATACAAGGAAGAACAACCTCGCGAGGGTCTGTTCTTGGCTGGGGTGATGAACTACTGGGAGGAGCTCTGTCACCTTTCTCTCTCTCTCTTCCTGATCTTCTCTCTCTCTCTTTCCCTGCCTCTACCTACTCTCCGTATTGTCCCCTTGCTCTATGGGTGGCTGGTCCTATTTATAGAGGCCCTGGTCCTCTTCCCAAATATCGAGCAGGAAGGGAGCCAACAATGGTGGGCTAATTTGAAGGGGGACAGCTAGTATCAACTATCCTGACAAAAGTAGTCTTCGCCTGCGCAAAGCTTTGGTGATGACGCCGTCTTGGGCTCCACGGTGACCTCCATCTCGTAGTCCTCCTGGTCTTGGTCTCGTTGCACCAAAATGGCAACCTTTGCCTGATGCCTCGATACTCCGCGGCTGCGCTTGCCCCCTTTGCACCAAAGAGGAAGGGAGGACGTTGTGCGAGCTAGCACCCGCCTGGCGCCCCCGGTCGTCATGGCTTGCGTCACGGGCACCTTGTGAGGTACCCCGCCTTGATCTCTCCGCCTCCTCATGAGCCAGCCTGACGAGGCCGCGCTTGAGGAACCTCCGCATCATCCGCCCCGCGAGGCTTGGCCCCTCGCGAGGGTCTTGGGTTTGTGTTGGTGAAGATGGGCCGCGCTGGCCCCCCCTTTGAGCCACGCCACAGGCCGCAGGCAGGCAAGTCTGGGGACCCCCGTTCCCAGAACGCCGACAGAGAACACTTGACGTATGTTTTGTTGGGATACCCGTGGTAATGGGGCATTCTATTCATTTACTTGATGTATGTTTTGGCACTTAACTCTTGGATTCTCGAGGTGACATTGGGGTAATCTATGCATAGGGGTTGATGCACGCTTTCGTCCTTGTTTCTCCGGTTGGAATCTTGGGGCACTGTTTGAGGTTCTTTATATTGGATTGAATATTATGAATCTAAAGTTGTTTGATGCATATCATATAATTGACCCATGGATACTTGTGGTGACATTGGAGTATCTAGGTGACATTAGGGTTGATTGATGTGTGTCATCTAGTGTTATTTTACTACAAACTCTAGGGCTGTTTGTGACACTTATAGGAATAGTTCGGTGGATTGATCGGAAATAATAACTTTGAGGTGGTTTCGTACCCTACAAGCAATTTCATCTTATGTTCTCCGTGATATGAACTTTGGAGTGACTTTTGTTGCACGTTGAGGGATTGCCATATGATCTAATTATGTTATCATTGTTGAGAGAACTTGCACTAGTGAAAGTATGAACCCTAGGCCTTGTTTTCAAGCATTGCCATACCGTTTTCTCCCACTTTTATTACTTGCTACCTTGCTGTTTTTATATTTTAAGAATACAAAAACCTATATCTACCATCCATATTGTAGTTGTATCACCACCTCTTCACTGAACTAGTGCGCCTATACAATTTACCATTGTATTGGGTGTGTTGGGGACACAAGAGACTCTTTGTTATTTGGTTGCAGGGTTGTTTGCGAGAGACCATCTTCATCCTACGCCTCGCATGGATTGATAAACCTTAGGTCATCCACTTGAGGGAAATTTGCTACTGTCCTACAAAACTCTGCACTTGGAGGCCCAACACGAGTCTGCAAGAAGAAGGTTGCGTAGTAGACATCAAGCTATTTTCTAGCGCCGTTGCCGGGGAGGCTAGGTAAGCGGCACTCACATCCCGTCAACGAAGCTCTTTTTTGGCGCCGTTGCCGGGGAGGTTAGTGCTTGAAGGTATATCTTTAGATCTTGCAATATAATCTTTTAGTTTCTTTTTTTATCACTAGTTTAGTTTATAAAATAAAATTACAATAAATATGGAATTGACGTTGCCTCATATGCTCCATCTTTTTAATGTCTTTCGAGAAAATAAGGATTCTGGTAATTGTGCTTAATTTCTAGAGGATGAATGATGAGCATGATTGCAATGTTGTTAGTATGAATTCTTTGAATATCCATAGTACTAATGATGATTGCACTAGTCATGATAAAAATGTTTATTATAAGCATGTCAATTTTTGTGGAGTGCATAGAGTTTGCTGTTACATACCAAATAGGGAAGATAGATTTTCCAAGAGTCATAAGTATTTAGAAACTAAATGGTTGCAAGAGAGGGTAGATGTGTGTGCTGAAATATTTAATTTTTTCGCCATCCTTGTGAACTTTGCAATGAACATGGTCACTTAAATCTCCAATGCAAATTGTTTCATGATCGAATCGTGTCCAAAAATTGTGATGACTTGATTTTGCTTGCGCATCATAATGAACTTAGTTTGCTTCTGGGTTATGAAGAAATGAAACGTATAACTGGGTATACCAGAATATAACCCTAAGAGAGTTCTTGATTTTGATCTAGAGGAAATTTATATGTATTGTGCAGAAAATTGCTTTGAAAATCCTTATATTGCCAATTACTTAAAGACAAGAAAACAAATAGAAGATGAAGAGAATACTAATGAAGGGGAAGAGGTTTCCCAATACCCTCCTATTTTCTCTTATGATGAATCAGATAACGAGGAGGAGGTTTTTATTCAAACCAATCTCATCAATAAGGATCTCCAAAAAGGTGATTAAACCCACACATATACCTGGCCATCTGTCGGGCCGGGCCGGGCCCACCGAAGCCCGTGACAGAAAACCTGGGCCTGAGCCCGGCCCGGCCCGGCCGTCGGGCCCGATTTTTGGGCCCAAGCCAGCCCGAAAGTGTTAAAGCCCATCGGGCCTCGGGCCACGGGTCCGGCCACTTCAGTAAATCACGAAAACAGCGGGCCCAGGCCCGAGCCTGGCCCGGCCTCGGGCTCAAAATCTAGGCCTGAGCCCGGCCCAGGTGTAGCGTCGGGCCGGGTCGGGTCAGGCTTTTTCATGTCGGGCCGGGTCGGGCCGACCGGGTCGGGCTGCCCATGGCCAGGTATACCCACACATGATGTGAAGAAGAAAAAGAAAAGGCAAAGAAGCAAAGGTAAAAAGGTATCCCTCCCAAATGATGTTGCTCCTGTTATTGTTATGCCTATTACTCATTGTGATGATTATGATTGGGAAAGTAATGATACTTGTTATAATCTTGAGAATCTTTTTGGCACCAACTTAGAAAATTGTGATGATAATAATTGTTATATTATTGGTGTTATCCATACTATTAATGATGAGAGTGACTATGCTTATTGAAAGTGCGTTATATCGACTAGAGGGGGGGTGAATAGGCGATTTTTATGAAAGTCTTCAAAACATGGAAGTTTCGAAGACAAACGATAGAAATAAAACTATTACCATGCAGTGGAAGGTAGACTACACTAGGCAAACCATAGTCAGTATTTAATGAAGTGAAAGCAGAATGACTAATAGCAGCTAGGTAGTAAGGATCAGGTAGGAAGATATTATGAAGCCAATCAGAACAAGCAGTCACTCAGTGAAGACAGAAGATAGTGCAATCATACAATGACTTCACAAGGACCAACAGTAAGTAAAGGGAAGGGAAGGATGAAACCAGTGACTCATTGAAGACAATGATTTGTTGGACCAGTTCCAGTTGCTGTGATAACTGTACGTCTGGTTAGGGCGGCTAGGTATTTAAACCTGAGGACACACAGTCCTGGACACCGAGTCCTGAACACGCAGCTCAGGACACCCAGTCCTCACCGTATTCCCCTTGAGCTAAGGTCACACAGACCTCGCCCAATCACTCTGGTAAGTCTTCAAGGTAGACTCCCAAACCTTCACAGACTTCGTTCACCGGCGATCCACAATGACTCTTGGATGCTCAGAATGCGACGCCTAACTGGCTGGAGGATTCACAGTCCTCAAGTGTAATAAGTCTTCAGATCACACAGACGAGAAGACTTAAGTGATGCCTAACACTTTTTGGCTCTGGGTGGTTAGGGTTTTATCCTCGCAAGGAATTCTCTCTCAAAGGCTTCGAGGTGGGTTGCTCTCAAACGACAAAAGCCGTACTCTAACTCTAAGCAGCCAACTGTTTATGGTTGTAGTGGGTGGGCTATTTATAGCCACTAGGCAACCCGACCTGATTTGTCCGAAATGACCCTGGGTCACTAAGGAACTGACACGTGTTCCAACGGTCAGATTTCAAACACACACGACAACTTTACTTGGGCTACAAGCAAAGCTGACTTGTCTGACTCTGGACAAGATTTGCTCTCATAGTCTTCACTCAAAGACATAGGTTTTGGTTAAGCATCACTTCAGTCATTCTGACTGGTTCTCTTGGACCCCACTTAACAGTACGGTGGTTCCTATGACTCAATAAAGAAGAAAAAGAACTACGAAAGATCTGAATCTTCGAGCTCCATAGGCTTCATGCGATGTCTTCTCTTGTCACAGTCTTCAATGTGAATATCTTCACATACCACCTTTGACATCAATGTCTTCATACATTTTTAGGGGTCATCTCTGGTAGGAAAACCGAATCAATGAGGGACTTCTACCTGTGTTATCCTGCAATTCTCACAAACACATTAGTCCCTCAACTAGGTTTGTCGTCAATACTCCAAAACCAACTAGGGGTGGCACTAGATGCACTTACAATCTCCCCCTTTTTGGTGATTGATGACAAACTAGTTGAAGTTTTCAACGGGGAATATAATATGTGAAATTGTAAAGGATAAGGAATTGTCTTCATAAGTTGCAAAGGCTCCCCCTGAAGATGTGCATATAAGTAATTTGCTTTTGGAATGCAAATGCACATGGCAGGTTGTACTCGTGGAGATCATCTTCAACTTATGATGACAGTTCATTATGCATGTGAAGGTATGTGAAGATAATGACATGCATAATGGAAAATGGACGTCTGCAAAATGATCTAAGTGCGGAATTTATCGTCGCACATGCGGAATTTATCATCGCATCACAAAGTAGCAAATAAGTAGCAGACGACCATCGAGTTTAGGTGTTACAACTCAAAGAGCCAAATGTATCAAAATGAGAGTTGTAAAACTAGGAAAAATATAAAGCAACCGCCCATGTGGACCCGCTTGAAGACTATCAAACTCATATGCTTCTCCCCCTTTTGTCAGTAAGGACCAAAAAGGTTTGAAGACATAGAGCATCTACTCATTCCCATGAAGAGTAGGTGAAGCAGCAGGGTCGTCGGTGGTGTTCGGCGGTGCAGAAGAACTTGGAGCAGTGTCGAAGCATGCTGAAGGAGGTGGCGATGAAGTAGCATCGTCTTCGTCCTTGATCACTCTGGCATTCACAGTTGCCGCAGAGGAAGAGAACTCAGAGTCTTCAAGAGATGGAGTTCGTCGCAGCACTGCCCTTCGAGGAGGTGTGGAGTCAAACTTGAAGCGCTCAGAGAAGCCATCCTCTTGAAGATCGTCTTCAGAGCACATAAGCGTCAGCCCTTTCCATCTGCGTCGAGAGGTTTCATGGGAAACAAAGGCATTCTTGGTGGCAAGATTGTGAATGCGGTTGACATCCACCAAGAGGCTTTGCATTTGGTGCTTCAGCCAGTCATGATGCCTATCCTGTTTCTGATGAAGAGCCACCAGAAGCTCTCGGTCGTTGAGAACACGAGATCGCTTCTTGGGTCGTTGGGCAATAGTGCTTTCGGTGGCTTCAGTAAGGGCACGATGAGGTGCACGTGTAGTTCCAGCCAAAGGATAAACACGGGTGACTGCTTCAACTCCTTCAATGTTCTAAGAGAAACTTTGATGTTCCACATTCTGAAGACTAAGAGGCTGCTTGGCAGGCTCAGGATAAATGGCTTCAACGAACATATCCACATCAGGCAGAAAGATCCGATGATTGCGAGCAGATGGCTGATATGAGATAGCGGAGTGGAGTTTAATCAGCCGCATTATCCATGGAGCATAGAACTTCAAGCCAAAAAGATCAGAGCCTGATGCAGCAAGTTGGCGGATGAAGAAGTCTTGTGCATTGAAGCATTTTCCATGAAGAATATAGAAGACCAAAGTCTTCATTGCACCTTCCAGCTGGCATGTGGAGAATGTCCTTTGATGGGCCAGAGAGTTCGCCTTATGATGTGATAGATAGTCCTTGGCAGATACTCAAGGTCTTCAAGATATTCAGCATCTTGTGGCAAGGGCTTCATCATACTGAGCATCTGACTCATCTTTGGTTCAGGCTTCTGAAAGATGCTCTCCATAGCTTCACTGTGAAGCTGACAGCTAGGAGTGGGCAGACCAGTGAGCTCAATGATATCAAAGGCTTTGGCTTCATGATGAACATTTCCTGTCATCCACTCCAGGACCCAAGTCTTCGGATCTCTGTTGTACCCATGGATGTGAAGTGTGGCATAGAATTGGAGCAACAACTCTTCATTCCGGTGCTCTTGGTCGGTGACAAACGGCGACAATCCAACCTCTTTGAAGCAATCCAGAGCTTCTTCCAGACAGGGCAGACCAGCTATTGCTTCGGTGTCAAGACGCTTATGTGGGAAGATGCGACCTTGATTATACAGAATGCATGAGTAATAGCTTCGCTGCGGATAGCTCCAGAACCAATCAGAAGATATTCTTTCCCTTGAGTAGGGGTTCTTGGAGCTATTGAAGAAAGTGTTGTCTGCTTTGAAGCCATTGACATTGAAGGATCCAGGTGCTGATGCAGGACCTGGAAACCTGGGCAACCTTGGAATTGGCTTCTGTACCTGAGGCCTATGCTCAACATGATAGTCAAACTGAGGACCAGCAGCAGGCGCAGGAACAGAAGCAGTAGCATCATTGGCTTCGCTGACTTCTGGTTCTTGGGTTGGTGTGAGCTCCACATTTGCTTCAGCCATCACAGCGCCAGTGGCTTCATTTGTTTTGGTGGTGGCTGCCTCAAGATTCTCAACCTCCACTTGATGAGCTGGAGGGTCGGTCATAGTCACGTTCTCCTCGAGAACAGCTTCCTGGTGAAATGGGGGTGTAGCAACCCTTGGGGTTTCTTCTTCATCGGCTGATGCAGCCGGAACATCTTCAGCCGCTTTAGCATCAGACTTGGAGACTGGAGGCCTGGTCCTTTGCGAAGCCTGCGTAACGCTGGCGACGCTTGTGGAGTTGGGGTTGGCTGGGCCTCAAAGTCATCGTCCTCTTGTGCTTGTGGGTGATCAGCCCATGATGCATCCTGAGCAATTGGCGTCAGAGGACAACCAATGCTGATGAGTTTGCTGTGCGTAAGCATAGGAGATGATACCTGTTGGTGATCGATCTGAGGAAGAACTGCATCATCTTCAACATGGTCATGGTGACCAATGTCTTCAGCAGCGGTGGGATCAGCTGCTGGAATGTCTTCAGCTTCATGAGCCTCTGTGAAAGTAGGCTCATGGACAGTCAGTTGGCGCTCTTGATGTTCAGTGGCAGGGCGAACCATGGAGATGAGTTAAACAATTAAAGGCTCTGTGGGAGCAGCCCGTTTCTTCTTGGTCTTCCGCTTCTTCTTGGAGGGAGCAGTAGCAGAGGCTTCAGGATGTTTCCTCTTTCTGGCTTCAGCCTCAGCAGTCCTCGTCTTCTTCAGTTCTGAAGCAGTTGACCTCGCCTTTGGCTTCGAGCCAGTCATGCTAGTTGGGAAGACAATGGGATCTGCTTCCTGCCTTGGTGCGTTGGGTTCAGCCACAGTGGGCTTCTTCTTCTGCTTAGCAGCCATCCTGGGATCAATGCCCAGACGCCCAAGGGCCTTGCGCTTCTCAGCCTCGTTGTAGCCTTGCACACACTTGTCAGCCAGGCTCTTCATGCGATCACGAGAACCCTGAGCTTGTGCACGTTTCTTGAGAAAGGCTTCTTTGAGCTCGTGTAGCATAATCATGAAGTTTTTCACCTCTTACACGCTGAGCTTGGCCATATGCTTCTTGAACTGAGCTTTCTCAAAGTCAATCTTTTGCTTTAGTTCAACAATGAGCTGGGCGATAGCTAATTCTGAAGGAATGGGGCCATGGAAGGCGACACTGAGGCCAATTGGAAGTTGCAGATCTTCAAAGCTGAGGTTGGCATGTCAAACCACTCATCAATGAAGTTGTGGATGATTGCCACGTCAAAGAGAGGCAGATCATTGAAGATTTCTGCTTCTTCTTTGCTCTTGATCAGTTGCTCAAGAGCATCATCTGCAAGATCTTCATCACTGGACAGATTGATGGCATCGTTGCGCAGAATAGCAGCAGCTGTCAGTTCTTGGCCGGTGTGTGGCAGAGGCATCTTGACTTTCTGGGGCTTGGAGATGCGTGACAAATCTTCAGACTGCACACTGTCTTCAGGAGGTGCAGTAGCCAGTCGCTTCGCCCGTGAGATTTTTGGTGCAGAGGCAGGCTTTGAAGCTTTAGGCTGCTTCAACTTCTTTGGCTTCGGCGCTGCAGGCGCTTCATCTGATTTAGCGTCATCTGCATGCTCATTCACGGCTGTCCCTTGAACCACGATATGAGTGATGAGACCTTCCAAGTTGTAGAAGGGCCCAAGAAGATTGGTTTCAGCTTCGCGGGTGCCATCGGCACGGGGAGCAGAGGGACCAGGGTTGAAGTCTAATCCCAAATACTTCTTGTTCTGCTTTGTCGAATTCTGGGCAAACAGGAAGTTGCGCTTGAACAGATTGTCGTCACGACACCATAGCAGTGACGATGGGTCAGCATCCGCAGGCTGTGGTCCACGGACCATGCAGGGATAGAAGCCTTGTTCAATGGCTTCATCTCTGGACCTGGGTTGAAGATTTTTGTAGAGGATGTCTCCCCATGGTCGCTTGATGGCATTCTTTTCAGCATATTCCTCTGTCACAAATCTGTACTTGAACCACTGTTCTGCCCAATATCGTCGAATCCATTGGATTCGTGTCTTGCGTTGATTGTAATCCTCTTCAGGATCTGTCTTGTACAACTCTGAGAGGTCATCGGGCAGATCTCTGGATGTTTCTCCTCGACGCTTTCTGCCACCCTTCCTTGCTGATTTCTCTGCAGCCATGAACTTTAAACTGAATGGCTTCAATACGTTCAAAGGCTTCAAAGGCTTTCGCTTGCTAGACAAACAGGAACTGGCTTCGGGAGAATTTATGTGATACTGTAAGAATTCTGCAAATGAATGCAGACTATGAGAACCAAGGGATTCTCCCACGGACATGTACCTGTGACAGCATTAAGGTGCGAGGGAAGGGGAAGAGGTCATATGCATTCTCAGAAGATTTTGAAGATAAATCAGTTTAGAAGACGTTGACCTCATCGTGCGAAGACATTCACTCATAGATAAGGAGTTGGTTCCAGATTTGTACGAATCCACAGATCAGTACAAGTGAGGAATCTAACTACTTTGTGAAGCATAAGTGAATATACTTGGCATATTATGAGATGCAGTATGAAATAGATCCAACTTGCGTGCACAGAAACTGCTTGTGGTAGAAAGTGACGAATCTATAGGATCAAAGGGGTCATAAAAGGAAGTTTTATTTACCACACGAAGAACTGCTAGACAGAGTGGAAGAGGAGGCCGAGCAGTCCGATCATCTGTGCCCTAACTTGGCGACGGAGGACACCTACGGCGACGGTGGAGAAGACGATGTCCGCGGTCGGCGTGAAGACTGCGTCGAAGAGATTGTGGCAGCTAAGCGCTTCGTCGCCGGCGTCATCGAGGGCTAGCGGTGGCTCTAGGGTTCGTGCGAGAGTGGAAGAAGAGATAATGACTGTGGTGTGGCGCATATTTATAGGGACAGGGGCGGCTCAGTGTTATTACATAGGTGCCCCTGGCGATTCACATCTGAGGAACACGTGGCCATCATGCAGCATATCGGAGGTTGTTCCACATCCCATGCACGCCTGGATTATCGGGTGGTCGTTCCCACTTCTCCGGGTTTCAGGTGAAGGAATTAGCATTGAAAGCAGACTTAATGTTTGTCTCTGTATCTTCTGCTGACAAGGACGTAGAGAAGACATTTGACAGTTTCAAAAGAATGCATATGATTTGGAGAGATAGAGTTTGAGATAGAAAGCATAGAGAGGTTAGGGTCCGATCACATTCACTTAGTTCAAAAGATTCAACAAGAAGACATAGCTATAAGTGAATGATGTAGAGGACAGAACACTAGTATATATATATAATCAATATCGTGAAGATAATCATGAAGACATGTTGAGATTGAAGCCAAACCAAATATGAAGACATAGCAAATGTAACGCCATGAGTGAAACACTTAGAACATTTGGTGGTGGCAATACCCACCGTATAGGAAGTATTAGACCCAGACACGGCGCACAATTATCGTGGTGCTCCGAAGTCAAATTCCTCATTAATGTATTCACACTTAGAATGCATGTCTTCATTGACTGAAGATACACTTTACTTCGTGTGTTCCACATCTAAGTCATCAATATGCATAAGTGTTAGGATGTGTGCCTGATAACAGGACATTTGAGGATTCCAAGATATTTAGCTCACACCGTAACTTGCAAAATCTTTTATCATCCAAGGGCTTGGTGAAGATATCTGCCAATTGCTCTTCAGTGTTGACATGTATGATATCAATGTCTTCCTTCACAACATGATCTCTGAGAAAATGATGATGAATCTCAATGTGCTTTGTCTTCGAGTGCTGAACTGGGTTGTTGGCAATCTTGATGGCGCTTTCATTGTCGCAGTAGAGTGGCACTTGCTTCAGATGAATGCCATAGTCTTTGAGTATTTGCTTCATCCACAGAAGCTGAGCGCAGCAAGATCCAGCAGCAATGTATTCAGATTCAGCAGTGGAGAGAGATACACAGTTCTGCTTCTTTGAAGACCAACATACAAGTGATCGTCCCAGAAAATGACATGTGCCTGATGTAGACTTGCGATCCACCTTGTCATCAGCATAATCAGCATCCGAGAATCCAACCAGATCAAACTCTGAGCCCTTTGGATACCATAATCCTAGAGTTGGGGTGTGAGCCAAATATCGAAGAATTCGCTTCACAGCTAAGTGATGCGATTCCTTTCGTGCCGCTTGGAATCGAGCACACATGCAAACACTAAGCATAATATCTGGCCTAGATGCACATAGATAAAGTAAAGAACCAATCATGGAGCGGTATACCTTTTGATCGAACTCTTTACCATTGTCGTCGGGACCCAGATGATGTTTGGCTGGCATTGGCGTCGTGAAGCCTTTGCAGTCTTGCATACCGAACTTCTTCAGGCAATCTTTGAGATACTTCTCTTGAGATATGAAGATGTTGTTGCGTTTCTGTCATATTTGAAGACCGAGGAAGAACTTTAGCTCTCCCATCATGGACATCTGATATTGCTCTTGCATCATATATCCAAACTCTTCACTGTACTTCTGATTGGTGCAGCCGAAGATAATGTCATCCGCATATATTTGGCACACAAACAGTTCACCATCATATGTCTTCGTGAAGAGAGTGGGGTCGAGGGAACCAGGTGTGAAGCCTTTGCTCTTTAGGAAGTATTTGAGTGTGTCATACCAAGCCCGAGGGGCTTGTTTGAGGCCATACTGTCGGCGTTCTGGGAACGGGGATCCCCAGACTTGCCTGCCTGCGGCCTGCGGCGTGGCTCAAAGGGGGAAGCCCAGCGTGGCCCATCTTCACCAACACAAACCCAAGACCCTCGCGAGGGGCCAAGCCTCGCGGGGCGGACGACGCGGAGCTTCCTCAGGCGTGGCCTCGTCAGGCTGGCTCACGAGGAGGCGGAGAGATCAAGGCGGGGTACCTCACGAGGTGCCCGTGATGCAAGCCATGACGACCGGGGGCGCCAGACGGGTGCCAGCCCGCGTAGCATCCTCCCTTCCTCTATGGTGCAAAGGGGGCAAGCGCAGCCGCGCAGTACCGAGGCATCAGGCAAAGGTTGCCATTGTGGTGCAACGTGACCAAGACCAGGAGGACTACGAGACAGAGGTCACCGTGGAGCCCAAGACGGCATCATCACCAGAGCTTTGCGCAGGCGAAGACTACTTTTGTCAGGATAGTTGATACTACCTATCCCCCTTCAAATTAGCCCGCCATTGTTGGCTCCCTTCCCGCTCGATATTTGGGAAGAGGACCAGGGCCTCTATAAATAGGACCAGCCACCCACAGAGTAAGGGGACAAGACGGAGAGTAGGCAGAGGCAGGGAAAGAGAGAGAGAAGATCAGAAAGAGAGAGAGAGAAAGGTGACTGAGCTCCTCCCAGTAGTTCACCACCCTAGCCAAGAACAGACCCTCGCGAGGCTGTTCTTCCTTGTATTGTTCATCATCATCAGCCCAAGAGGCAATCCACCACACCACACACTGGAGTAGGGTATTACACCACAACGGTGCCCCGAACCAGTATAAACCCTGTGTCTCTTGTGTTGTTCTTTCCTTAGTTCAGATCCTAGCAAGGCGGAGGGGTGCAGGTAGGTAGGAGGCGCAATCTCCGTGCGCACCCCAGTGTTCGAACCTCAAGGGTCTGCCGAAACCCAAAATCCGACATTTGGCGTGCCAGGTAGGGGTGCGCTGGAATCCACCTTCTACCGCTTCGCGCCTCGTCGCGTCGTCATCACCATGTCCGGCGACCAGGCGGGCAACCCAGATCCGTGGGCGGCGTGGCCCGCCCGCGCAAAGCCGCTTGCCTCGGACGACCCCGTGCCCCAGGCAGCTCGCGGTCTGCAGGGCGCTGCGGGCCGCGGGTGACGCGGACAGGCTCCGACAGCTCTCACACCGCGGCTGGCGCGGTCGGCAGCAAGGGCCTCCAATCACGCCGCGACCACGACACCGTACACCTGCAAGGAGCAGGCGAACTCGAAGGCCGCGCTCACGGTGGCCCGAGAGCTGCTGTAGTGCAGGCTACTGGAGGGCGGCCACGACGTGCTGCTGGAGCGAGTGGTAGAGCTCCTGGGCTTCGCCGCCTCGGGGGCTCACCCCTTCTCCACCCATCTCCCATCTCAGGCCTAGGGCGGCCCGCGCGGGGGCTGTACGCGCGCCCGCGGGCTCCAAGGCTACTCCAACGCTAGCGAAGCTGTCAGCGCCGGACCGGCGGCGGCGCTGCCCCCGCTCCCGGTCCGCGAAGAAGAAGGACTCGACGCGACCCGCGACCCCAGTGGACAGCCGCGCTACCACCCCACGGTGGGCGCATCAGGCAGGACCGCGTGGCATGCGGGGCATTACGGCATGGCATTCGGGACGACGGCGCCGGAGGAATACGTGCCCCTCATGATGAACCGAGGACACCCACACGAGAGCCAGAAGCTGGGGGGACAAGGCACCAGAAGCTGAGCCTTTCCGGGAGCCCCGGGACGGTCCCACTGGCCACGATGGCGCCAACGATTATCGGGTACCGCTAGTTTTTCAGGAGCAGGCATACGCTGACCATGGATCGCAGGAGGTGCAGGTCGCCACAGCGAGCAGCTGCCCCGCTCCCACAGTCTCCTGCCCCTCGGGAGGAGGGCGCAGGGGGCTGCAGGAGAGGGTCCGGGATCCGACATCACCACCGCGGCGTTCGGAGCAAGGTGCTCTCAAGAGGTAGGCCCTCCGCTGGTGAGGTGCCTCAGGGCCTGCCCCCGGCGGAGGACCCGTGGTCATTGCGGGAACCGCTGGCGACTGCTCTACCCCATCGGCAGCGTCCTGGTTTCCGGTCATCGTCGATGGCACTAGAGTGTGGCGCAAGGCGGGGACCTCATTTGGAGATATGAAGCAAGGCCGGTACCTGTGAAGAAGGCCCAGTGCCTGTGAAGCTCGCCGCCCCGTGACACTCTCACGTAATAATGAGTGGGGCTGTACACGCCCCGGAGTCTCAGGGGTGCCGCCTCAGGCCCTGGGGCTCCCTCCCACGCCCAGTGGCAGCACTTAGCTCCGCGCTAGTGAGAAGACGTCCAAGACTAGACTAGGTGCCGGACGCGGCCTTTTGTTTGCTTTCGTCGCTTTTCCCTTTGGTTGCCGTTTTCCCCCGCTGGATTCAAGTTGGATTCAAATTTGAGATTTGCGTGTGTTCGGGGAAGGGGTGCTTAGTCTCGTTCAAGCAATTTCTCGCGTTTCGGTTACTGCATCGCCTCAGCTTCCTCCCCTCGCGAGCCCCTCGCGAGCCAGGTCAGGCCTAGCTTGCGCGCAGCCTAGACTGCCGCTGACGTGACCTCTCAGGAGGATGTTTTACTACAGATCCTACGAACCCAATCAGGGAACACCCGAAACACCACAACCCCCCGCGGGCTGCCTCAGGGCCAGCACGAAACAAAGGTAAACTAGCCGACCAGCGCGTCGCTTGGGCCAACCACTTGGCGCGGGTGCATGGGCAATGTAGCGCCTACTAATACGATGAGCACAAGTTTTACATAAGGGGCTCCCCCTCCAAAATGCTCTCACTGCAATCTGGCCAAAACCTGAGCTCTATTCATGCAGGGTAAGGAAGTAGGAGCGATGCACAATTAGTCGGCTGAATCTCCCAATGCGTTCTCAAGAGCACCACCCGAGCCGTTGTTGGCGTCGCTGAACTCGCCATCGCTGTCCGCATCGCCGCCAGCGGCATCAGGGCCGTTCACCACGCCGCTCTTGTCGGCCGCCACGATCGCGTCGTCATTGTCTGAAGCGAAGGCCCTGATAAGGGCGTCCACATTGTCCTCCACCCAGCGCGCCAGGTCGCCTCGGACGGCTTGGGGGACTGGGGCGATGGCGGCGTCAAAATCAAAGTGGCGATCCATGTCTTCGAGGTGGCTGAAGACGCGAGAAAAGGCGCGCCCAAGCAGGCTGCGGCTCCTCTCCTCCACCAACCTGTCAGCCCTGACCGACCGCTCCTCCAGCTGCGTCACCACGTCAGTGAAGAACTGAAGATTGCCAGCATAGTTGACTGCGTGCGGCTCGCCAACAGCCGCCTCGCAAATGTTGCCCAAGGCTGCGTTGGCTCTCTCCCGGAGCGTGGCAAGCATGAGGCCGTGCTCATGCTCCAGGATCTGCCGCTGACGGATCTCGTCCATGTTCTGACCCGCGACGACATCAGCCTCCTCCACCCGCTGGCGAAGAAGGAGCACGTCGGCCTGGGAAGCGGTTAACTCGCCTTGCGCCACCTCAAGAGCTGCCCGGAAAACGTCGGCCCGCCGCGTCACCTCCTCTAGCTTGGCCCCCAAGGCAGCAGTCCTACCTTCAGCTTTGGCCCAGATCAACCCCAGCTTCTGTCGAACTCGTGTTCGAGGTTCAAATGCGCCATCGCCACTCGGCGTCCGACCTCCTCCAGGACGCGGGCTACCCGTGCGGCGACATCATCCTCTGCCTGCGTCACCAAGCGCTCCCTCGTCTCCAGACGCTCGTACTCACGGGTGCGTTCGGCGGCTTCCAGCGTCAGCGCCTCCTCACGCTTCTGGAGCTCTGTTGAGTCGCCGGAGGCCACCTTCATCGATGCGAGAGCTGCCTCGCACAGCTTCACCTGCTCCTCCAGTGAGTGGCACCAGGCCAGGAGCTCCCGAGCCCGCTCCTCCGCCGCCGTTCGCCGCCGGTCAGCTTCCCGAGCCTCCTCAGCGGCCCAAGATTGGGCCTCCCGAGAGGCCACCAGCGACGCCTTGGCCTCTGCGTCGTCAAGATCACGTTGACGGCGCGCAAGGGCAATGGCGCCCTCCAGCTCGCGCCTCTCTGCAGCCAGGCGCAGGCCCTCGGCCTCAAGGCGCGAGTCTTCATCGGCAAGCTCCTCTCCAAGCAGGCTTACCGCGTCAGCCTCCCTTCGAAGGAATCCTTGGCGGAGAGCGCGACGCTCCTGAGCATGCTCGAGCACGTCCTCCACACCTTCATCTGCCCCAAGCAAGTGCCGGGGGCCGCGAGCCAGCACTCCCCCGACGGGTTGGGGGCTGGCACCCTCGCGACGGCCGGGAACGCCGCGTCAGAAACCCGGCCGGGGGCCAGCCCGTCCCCAGGTGAAGAGCGCAGGAAGCGCCTCAGCCAATCGCAGTCCACGACCAGGCGAGAAGCCCACGGCAGGCCGGCTATGCCATGAGAAGGCCCGCAAAGGATCGTGAGGTGCGCAGGGCCATGATACGCCTCGGGACGGTTCGCCTCGTCAGTCGCCCTCACCACAAGGGCTCCACTGCTTGGAGTGCTTGAGGACGATGGAGGGGGCGAAGCCAAGGGGGACGGCTCCTCAGCCGTCTCTGCCATCTCGGCTGGAAGGGTCCTGCGGAGCAAGAGTCAGTAAGAGCAACAGGAGGATCGGGAGCTGGGAAAGGAGAAGGCACACTTATTAGTGGCAAAGTACTTCCTACGCTTCAGCAAGCGACAAGGGTAATCGTCGCCCAAGGCCTCCCTTCTCTTCCGGAGGGCCTGAAAGTCCACGCGGAAGCGGCCTAAGAGTCGGGCGTGGGGATCAACCTGCGATGAAGATGGAGCGTCAAGGCGATCTGCGTCAGGGGCGCCTGCCTGGCATGCGCCGCAAATCGCCTCACCAAGAGAAGCCGCCGGAGCCTCGGTGGCCTCGGTCGAAGGCGCAGAGGGCAGCTGCTTGTCACCCTCAGCCTCGGCGGCGCGGGCCCCGATAACTGCTTCCTCACGAGCCTCGCCCTGCGCTGTCACCCCGCCGGGAGCCCCCTCGGCCTCTGGCGCCTCGAGCCTCCCTGCTCCACCACTTGAGGAAGAGTCGCCTGGGCCGACTGGAAGGGCAGTCACCACCATTGGGTTCTCACGAGGCCCCTGAAGGCCGACGGGGCGCGGCCCCCACTCATCGAAGATAGGCATCTGCCTCACAAGATCGCCCCCGCTCTGGCAGAGGTACAGCAAAGCCCCGCCCTACTGGATACTGCCAGGGTTGGGGTCCCCCATCAGGATCAAGAGCACCGTCCTTAGCACTTCCGGTGCCAGGTCCTCTTCCTGGAGCCTCATACGATCATCGCGCCCGCTGAAGGCCCACATCCGGTGGGAGTGGCGCTGGAGAGGAGCGACGCGGCGTAGCAGGAACTCCTTCACCACCTTGGGCGTTGTCACGCCAAGCGACCTCAAGAACGTGAAGCGGTGCCAGACGAAGACGAGCCGGGGGCTCTCAAGCGTATCTTGGCCCCAGCCCGAATTGGGGACCACAGGCGAAGTTGGCTCCGACAGCAGGGGGCTAGGCACCCCAGCATCCACATACAGCCACCGCTCGCGGAACCCGGCCGCGGGCGGAGGGAGCTTGAAGTCAATCCCAGAGGCCGCCGTCTCAGGCGCGACAACGAAGCTCACACACGCCCAGCGTTGGGTAGGGTCAACAAGACGCAGCGAGAAGAAGTGGCGCAGCAAGGCAACCGAAGGAAGGATGCCCATCATAGCCTCGCAAACAAAGGCGAATATCGAAAGGAGAGCGATGGATTCGGGACCCAGATGCATCATGTGGATCTGATAATGGGAGAGCACGGCATTGAGGAAATCAGAAAAGGGAGGAACCAGACCCGCCCACAGGGCGTCGGCAAAATACGGGACCTTGGTGGCTATCCTGCCGATGGAGAAGTGGGACACAGGCCAAGCCGTCGTCCTCCCACATTCATTGAAGATGGTGGCCAGAGCCAAGCTGACTTTTCCCAAGCCCTCGGCGGGGGCCGCCAACGGCGGCGGGCAAGGCGGAGACACGGTTTCTTCCCTCTTCCCTTCTTCGTCGGAGCCATGGCGATGGGAAGGGGGGGAGGTTCAAGATTGAGTTGGAAACAGAAACCAGAGTTTGAGCGAAGGAAGGACAGAGGGCGCTCGAGCAACCAAACAGGGGGACGGCTATGTACGACTACGGGTCCGCCTAGCACGGCGCAAGATAAGGAGGGAGTGGGGGAACAGTGTCGCCCACGTCCAATCAACCACCACGCGGCGCCCAAGGCCGCAGGCTGTTAGGGCCCGCGGCGCTTCGTTCTTGCCCTTCCGCCTCCGAGCATGGCCAAGTCCGGGCGCGCCTTGGGCCCGGGGGCTACTGTCGGCATTCTGGGAACGAGGGTCCCCAGACTTGCCTGCCTGCGGCCTGCGGCGTGGCTCAAGAGGGGGCCCCAGCGCGACCCATCTTCACCAACACAAACCCAAGACCCTCGCGAGGGGCCAAGCCTCGCGGGGCGGACGACATGGAGCTTCCTCCGTCGCGGCCTCGTCAGGCTGGCTCACGAGGAGGCGGAGAGATCAAGGCGGGGTACCGCACGAGGTGCCCGTGACGCAAGCCATGACGACCGGGAGCGCCAGGCGGGTGCCAGCCCGCGCAGCGTCCTCCCTTCCTCTTTGGTGCAAAGGGGGCAAGCGCAGCCGCGCAGTACCGAGGCATCAGGCAAAGGTTGACATTTCGGTGCAACGAGACCAAGACCAGGAGGACTACGAGACGGAGGTCACCGTGGAGCCCAAGACAGCGTCATCACCAGAGCTTTGCGCATGCGAAGACTACTTTTGTCAGGACAGTTGATACTAGCTGCCCCCCTTCAAATTAGCCCGCCATTGTTGGCTCCCTTCCTACTCGATATTTGGGAAGAGGACCAGGGCCTCTATAAATAGGACCAGCCACCCACAGAGCAAGGGGACAAGACGGAGAGTAGGCAGAGGCAGGGAAAGAGAGAGAGAGAGAGAGAGAGAGAGAGAAGATCAGAAAGAGAGAGAGAGAGAGAGAGAGAGAGAGAGAGAGAGAGAGAGAGAGAGAAAGGTGACTGAGCTCCTCCCAGTAGTTCATCACCCCAGCCAAGAACAGACCCTCGCGAGGCTGTTCTTCCTTGTATTGTTCATCATCATCAGCCCAAGAGGCAATCCACCACACCACACACTAGAGTAGGGTATTACACCACAACGGTGGCCCGAACCAGTATAAACCCTGTGTCTCTTGCGTTGTTCTTTCCTTAGTGCAGATCCTAGCAAGGCGGAGGGGTGCAGGTAGGTAGGAGGCGAAATCTCCGCGCGCACCCCAGTGTTCAAACCTCAAGGGTCTGCCGGAACCCGAAATCCGACACATACAGTGCCTTGTTGAGCATGTATACCATGTCAGTTTGTTTTGGATCATCAAAGCCAGGCGGTTGTGCAACATACACTTCTTCTTCAATCTTGCCATTGAGAAAAGCGCTCTTCACATCCATTTGATATAGAAGTATGTTATGATGATTTGCATAGGCCAGCAGTATGCGTATGGCTTCAAGTCGAGCCACAAGAGCAAATGTTTCATCGAAGTCAATCCCTTCCACTTGAGTATATCCTTGAGCAATGAGACGAGCTTTGTTTATGACAACTTGACCATGCTCATCTTTCTTGTTGCGGTATATCCATTTGGTTCCTATTATATTGTGCTTCCGAGGATCAGGACGCTTAACGAGTTCCCATACATTATTCAGCTCAAACTGTTGAAGCTCTTCTTGCATAGTTTGAATCAATTCAGGTTCCATGAAGGCTTCTTCAACTTTCTTGGGTTCTGTTATTGAGACGAATGCGAAGTGCCCACAGAAATTTGCTAGCTGTGTTGCCCTTGAACTAGTGAGCGGACCGGGTGCATTGATGCTATCAATTATTCTCCCAATCTGCACTTCATTGGCAACACGAGGATGTACAGGGCGAAGATTTTGCTCTTGCTGATCATTGTCATTGTTAGAGGGATTGTCTTCAGGCTGAGCATTGTCTTCAGGTTGATCAGGTGCGGAGATGATAAGTTCCTCTTCAGGTTGAGCTTCAGAGGGTATGATTTCTCCAGTTCCCATTAGTTTGATTGATTCACTGGATGGAACTTCATCTAGGACATTTGGCAGGTGCTCTCTTTGTGAACCGTTAGTCTCATCAAACCGCACATCCACTGTTTCAACCACTTTATAATGAAAGAGATTGAAGACTCTGTAGGAGTGCGAATCCTTTCCATATCCAAGCATAAAACCCTCATGTGCTTTTGATGCAAACTTTGAAGTGTGATGTGGATCCTTGATCCAGCACCTGGCACCAAATACTCTGAAGTAACTGACATTTGGCTTCATGCCAGTAAGGAGCTCATAAGATGTCTTGTTCAGAAGCTTGTGAAGATAAACACGATTGATTGTATGGCATGCAGTATCAATGGCTTTAGGCCAGAATTTCTTGGAGTCTTGTATTCATCAAGCATCATTCGGGCCATCTCAATGAGTGTTCTGTTCTTGCGTTCGACGACGCCATTCTGCTGTGGCGTGTACGGAGCTGAGAATTCATGTGTGATGCCCAAAGTATCAAGATATGTATCAAGGCCAGTGTTCTTGAATTCAGTGCCATTGTGACTTCTGATGTGCTTTATCCTGGCGCCATAGTTGTTCATTGCTCGATTGGCGAAGCGTCTGAAGACATCCTGCACTTCAGTCTTGTAGAGGATTATGTGCACCCAAGTATATCTAGAATAATCATCAACAATGAAAAAGCCATAGAGACAAGCAGTAGTAGTAAGAGTTGAGTAATGAGTGGGACCGAAAAGATCCATGTGGAGCAGTTCGAAGGGTCGAGTTGTTGTCATGATTGTCTTCAAGGGATGTTTGGCCCTCGTCATCTTTCCTGCTTCACAGGCACCGCATAAGTGATCTTTCTTGAACTTGACGCCCTCGATGCCTATGACATGCTTCTTCTTTGCAAGGGTGTGGAGGTTCCTCATGCCAGCATGCCCTAGCCTCCGATGCCAGAGCCAGCATTCTGAAGCTTTTGCCAGAAGACATACGGCAAGCTGTGGTCCTGCTGAGAAATCTACCATGTACAAATCATCCTTCCTATACCCTTCAAACACTAGAGACTTGTCAGATTCCATTAGAACAAGGCAAAGATATTTTCCAAACATCACGATCATATTTGAATCGCAAAGCATTGAGACAGACATTAAGTTGAAGCCAAGGGATTCAACAAGCATGACTTTGTCCATGTGTTGATCCTTTGAGATTGCAACTCTACCTAGACCCAATACCTTACTTTTACCAGTGTCAGCAAATGTGATGTGACTCTTGTCGGATGGACGTAAGGTTGAGTCCATAAGAAGGCTTCTCTTGCCAGTCATGTGATTGGTACACCCACTATAAATAATCCATTCTGAAGCTGCTGGTGTCGTACCCTACAGTGCAGTTAGGGGGATAGGCTTCGCGAAGAGAATTGTGAAGCAAAAACATTTGACGAACCAGTGGGTTATGAAAGCTTAGATTGAGATTTGGACTGATAGGGAGAGTAGCAAGCGATTCAGTAACGAAGTACATAATAAGACCATTCGGGCATTTGATCTTGCGCCCTACAAGATGTTTAAGGTCCCCAGCAATAGTGTCAGACGATTTTGGTTTTCTGCTGGAGACCCTTCCCTGCAAAAGAGAGTTAAGCTTTCTTAGCCACCCACATCTTCAAGGGTGGCTTAGAAGCAATAAGTCTAAGTGCAGCATCTGAGAACTTTGGCTTTGGAGCCCTAGCAAAAAGTCTTGCAGGAGGACAATAGTACTCATAAGAATAAGAAGAATAGTTCTTGGTCTTATGAACATGGCGGTTTGATGAACTGCGCTCATATTCATAGGCCTGAGTATGGTTTCCCGGCAAAACATTTGCGTTAGTGCGACTCAGGTGAGTCCTCTGTCTGTATGAAGCCTTTGGACCGTATGAAGCCTGTGGTCTGGGGTTTGTCTTCTTCACCTGTGGTGTCATGATGACATTCACAGGAAGATTCTCCAAACACTTTTTCGGCACCCAGATCTTCTTCATAGGCAGTCCATTCCTGCAGTTAGTACCAATATACATGGCAAACACTTCACCATTCTGATTCTTAAACAGTTTATAGTTTGCATCAACGGATTCATCAATGACAATGGGGTTAGCACAAGTGAAGCCAGATAGAGTGGATGGATGTGCTGAAGGTTCCTTCGCAGCAATCCATGTGGTTTTGGGGTACTGCTTAGGTTTCCAGTAAGAGCCATCAGCATTCATTTTCCTTACAAACCCAACACCCTCTTTCCTAGGGTTTCGGTTCAGGATCTGCCTTTTGAGGACATCACATAGTGTCTGATGCCCTTTGAGACTTTTGTACATCCCTGTTTCAAGCAATGTCTTCAACCTAGCATTCTCATCAGCAATAGCAGTGGTATCCTCAGCAGAGGGGTTAGTTCCCACATCAACAGTTGAAGATATTGCAACAGTAGCAGCAGTAGAACATTCAGCAACAGAGGTAGCATTATCACGCTCAATGCATTTAAGACATGGTGGTTCAAATCTTTCCTGAGCTGAACTGATCTGTTCGGCGTGAAGCGACTCGTTTTCTTTCTGAAGATCTTCATGAGCCGCTCTCAATTTCTCAAGATCTTGCTTCCTTTGAAGATAATCATAGGAAAGCCTTTCATGAACTGTTGAGAGCGTTTCATGACGACTTTCAAGTTCCTCATACTTAACGTGAAGATTTTTTATGTCTTCAATTAAGGACTGAGATCGAGTCATTTCAGCGTCTAACAGATCATTGCTTTTGTCTAACAGTTTTTGAATGTGTTCCATGGTTTTCTGTTGTTCAGTTGCAATTTTAGCGAGTGTTTTGTAGCTGGGTTTGGAACCACAATCAGAGTCATCGTCACTAGATGTTTGATAGTGAGTAGTGCGTGTGTTTACCTTGGCACCGCGTGCCATGAAGCAGTAGGTAGGAGCGGAGTAGTCCTTGTCATTTGCATCGGTGTCGGTGATGGAGTCATTGTCTTCAGTGTTGAAGATGGACTTGGCAACGTATGATGTAGCCAGACTCGCAACGCCAGAATCGGACTCCTCCTCAGACTCCACCTCCGCCTCCTGAGAAGTGGACTCCTCCTCTGAATCCACTTCCTTGCCAACAAACGCACGTGCCTTGCCAGATGAGCTCTTCTTGTGTGATGAAGACTTTGAGGAGGACTTGGAAGAAGACTTTGAGTATTTCTTCTTCTTCTTGTCATCAGAATCATACTCCTTGCTCTTATTTTTCTTCTTGTTCTCAATGTCCCACTGCGGACATTCAGAGATGTAGTGGCCAGGATTCTTGCACTTGTGGCATGTTTTCTTCTTGTAGTCATGAGCAGAAGCTTCATCATTCCTTGAGCTTGATCGTGAAGACTTTCTGAAGCCTTTCTTCTTGGTGAATTTTTGGAACTTCTTCACAAGCATAGCAAGCTCCTTTCCAATGTCTTTAGGATCATCAGAGCTGCTGTTAGATTCTTCTTCAGATGAGGAGACAGCTTTTGCCTTCAAGGCACGAGTTCGCCCAGAGTTGGGACCGTAGATATCTCTTTTCTCAGAAAGCTGAAACTCATGTGTGCTGAGCCTCTCAAGTATGTCAGACGAATCGAATGTCTTGAAATCAGGACGTTCTTGAATCATCAGGGCTAGGGTGTCAAACGAACTATCAAGTGATCTCAGGAGTGTCTTGACGACTTCATGCTTGGTGATCTCAGTAGCGCCGAGGGCTTGAAGCTCATTTGTGATGTCAGTGAGTTGATCAAACGTGAGCTAGACATTCTCATTGTCATTTCTCTTGAAGCGGTTGAAGAGGTTGCTGATTCTCTGATCTCTCTGGGTTGAGACGCCTTCGTTGACCTTGGAGAGCCAGTCCCAGACTAGCTTAGATGTTTCCAAAGCACTCACGCGGCCATACTGTCCTTTGGTCAGATGATCACAGATGATATTCTTGGCAGTAGAGTCCAGTTGAATGAACTTCTTGACGTCAGCAGCAGTGACACCTTCTCCAGCCTTGGGAACGCCGTTCTTGACGACATACCATAGGTCGACATCAATGGCTTCAAGATGCATGCGCATCTTATTCTTCCAATAGGGATATTCAGTTCCATCGAAGACGGGGCACGCAGCGGAGAATTTAATTATCCCTGTAGTCGACATAGCTAAAACTCCAGGTGGTTAAACCGAAGCACACTGAACAAGGGAGTACCTTGCTCTGATACCAATTGAAAGTGCGTTATATCGACTAGAGGGGGGTGAATAGGAGATTTTTATGAAAGTCTTCAAAACGTGGAAGTTTCGAAGACAAACG
Source organism: Triticum dicoccoides (assembly GCF_002162155.2). NCBI lineage: Eukaryota > Viridiplantae > Streptophyta > Magnoliopsida > Poales > Poaceae > Triticum > Triticum dicoccoides. The sequence continues at coordinate 429,594,835 of NC_041392.1, read as the reverse complement.
ATAGAAATAAACCTATTACCATGCAGCGGAAGGTAGACTACACTAGGCAAACCATAGTCAAGTATTCAATGAAGTGAAAGCACAATGACTAATAGCAGCTAGGTAGTAAGGATCAGGTAGAAAGATATTATGAAACTAATCAGAACAAGCAGTACTCAGTGAAGACAGAAGATAGTGCAATCATACAATGACTTCACAAGGACCAACAGTAAGTAAAGGGAAGGGAAGGATGAAACCAGTGACTCATTGAAGATAATGATTTGTTGGACCAGTTCCACTTGCTGTGACAACTATACGTCTGGTTAGGGCGGCTAGGTATTTAAACCTGAGGACACACAGTACCAGACACCCAGTCCTGAACACGCAGCTCAGGACACCCAGTCCTCACCGTATTCCCCTTGAGCTAAGGTCACACAGACCTCGCCCAATCACTCTGGTAAGTCTTCAAGGTAGACTCCCAAACCTTCACAGACTTTGTTCACCGGCGATCCACAATGACTCTTGGATGCTCAGAACGCGACGCCTAACCGGCTGGAGGATTCACAGTCCTCAAGTGTAATAAGTCTTCAGATCACACAGACGAGAAGACTTAAGTGATGCCTAACACTCTTTGGCTCTGGGTGGTTAGGGCTTTATCCTCGCAAGGAATTCTCTCTCAAAGGCTTCGATGTGGGTTGCTCTCAAACGACAAAAGTCGTACTCTAACTCTGAGCAGCCAACTGTTTATGGTTGTAGGGGGTGGGCTATTTATAGCCACTAGGCAACCCGACCTGATTTGTCTGAAATGACCCTGGGTCACTAAGGAACTGACACGTGTTCCAATGGTCAGATTTCAAACACACACGGCAACTTTACTTGGGCTACAAGCAAAGCTGACTTGTCCGACTCTGGACAAGATTTGCTCTCATAGTCTTCACTCGAAGACATAGGTTTTGGTTAAGCATCACTTCAGTCATTCTGACTGGTTCTCTTGGACCCCACTTAACAGTATGGTGGTTCCTATGACTCAATAAAGAAGAAAAAGAACTACGAAAGATCTGAGTCTTCGAGCTCCATAGGCTTCATGCGATGTCTTCTCTTGTCATAGTCTTCAATGTGAATATCTTCACATACCACCTTTGACATCAATGTCTTCATACATTTTAGGGGTCATCTCTGGTAGGAAAACCGAATCAATGAGGGACTTCTACCTGTGTTATCCTGTAATTCTCACAAACACATTAGTCCCTCAATTAGGTTTGTCGTCAATACTCCAAAACCAACTAGGGGTGGCACTAGATGCACTTACACATATGATATGCAAAGGCCCAAGCTTGGGGATGCTATGTTTGATGAGAATGACATGTTTGAGAATTTATTTGCTGCAATTAATGTTTGTCCCAAGCTTGGGGATGCTATACTTAATGAAGATGATATTTCTAGTCCCCCAAGTTTTGATGTGCAAATTTATTATGATGATAGCATGCCTCCTATGCATGATGATTGCAATATTTATGAAAGTGGGTTTGGAAGAGTGTCAACTATAGATAATAATTATCTCACTATTTTGGAGGGTGTTGAATCTTATTATAATGATAAAAGTGGATATGGAGAGGTCATGACTTTATTTAGTAATGATTCCACTAGCTTGGAAGAGGTTTCAATTGATTATGATGAGAACGAAGTTGCCATTTATGATGATTATTGTGATGACACTTATGTTATTAAAAGTAGTGATGATTATACTTATAAAACTTGTCATAATTATGATTACCTTTTTTCTGAACATTATTCTTTTAGTCTGGAAACAATTTATAGTATTCGAGCTTCTTATGATACTCCCACTATTTTGAATGAGAAGAATTTTGCTTATGTGGGGAGTAGTAAAATTTCTATGCTTCTGCATCATGAAAATAATGCTTTATGTGATGTTTATATTGTTGTATTCATTCATGATGCTACTGAAAATTATTATGAGAGAGGAACATATGCTTCTACGTATCTCAATAATATCAAGTTTCCTCCCTACATGTTGAAAATCTTGAAGTTTTGCTTGCTTTACCTTCCTATGCAAGTTGATTCTTGTTCCCATAAGTTGTTTGCTCACAAAATCCCTATGCATAGGAAGTGGGTTAGACTTAAGTGTGCTAGCAATATGCTTCATCATGCTCTCTTTGTGTTTCAATTCTTATCTTTTATGTGAGCATCATTGACATCATCATGCCTAGCTAAAAGGCATTAAAGAAAAGCGCTTATTGGGAGACAACCCAACATTTATACCTACTGTTTTTGTGTGTTCACGTGATTATGCTACTATAATAATCATATTTTATAGCTTTTGTTTCAATAAAGTGCCAAGTAATACCATTGGGATGAGCTATGGTGATAATTGATTTGATCTTGCTGAAAAACGGAAACTTTTGCGCTCAGGAAAAAAATTCTCATTTTTAAGAGGAGCGTGATAAAATACTGATTATTTTTGTAGAAGATTAATATGCAAATTTCCGAGGCTTTTCTAATTTTTCAGAATTTTTGGAGTTACATAAATATGAAGAATTTCCAGATTACTACAGACTGTTCTGTTTTTGACAGATTCTGTTTTTCATGTCTTGTTTGCTTATTTTGATGAATCTATGAGTAGTATCGGAGTGTATGAACCATGGAGAAGTTGGAATCAGTAGATACAACACCAATATTAATTTAGAATGAGTTCATAACAGTACCTAAGTGGTGATTTCCTTTGTTATACTAACGGAGCTTACGAGTTTTCTGTTGAGTTTTGTGTTGTGAAGATTTCAAGTTTTGGATGAAGTTTCAATGGACTATGGAATAAGAAGTGGCAAGATCCTAAGCTTGAGGATGCCCAAGGAACCCCAAGGTAATATTCAAGGACAACCAAGCATGTAAGCTTGGGGATGCCCCGGATGGCATCCCCTCTTTCGTCTTCGTTCATCGGTAACCTTACTTGGAGCTATATTTTTATTCAACATATGATATGAGTTTTGCTTGGAGCGTCATTTTATTTTATTTTGTTTCTCTTTCTGTTTGAATAATATCCCAATATCTGGAACTCTTAAATGTTACAGAGTCTTCACATAGTCACATGATTATTCGACTACTCATTGATCTTCACTTATATCTTTTGGAGTAGTTTGTCATTTGCTCTAGTGCTTCACTTATATCTTTTTAGAGCACGACGGTAGTTTTATTTTGAAGAAATTGATGAACTATCACGCCTCACTTATATTATTTTGAGAGTCTTAAACAACATGGTAATTTGCTTTGGTTATGAATTTACTCCTAATATGATGGGCATCCAAGACGGATATAATAAAAACTTTCATATAAAGTGCATTGAATACTAGGAGAAGTTGATTCCTTATGATTGTTTTGAGATATAAAGATGGTGATATTAGAGTCATGCTAGTGAGTAATTGTGGATTGTAGAAATACTTGTGTTAAAGTTTGTGATTGTCGTAGCATGCACGTATGGTGAACCTTATGTAACGAAGTTGGAGCATGATTTATTTATTGATTGTCTTCCTTATGAGCGGCGGTCGAGGACGAGCGATGGTATTTTCCTACCAATCTATCCCCCTAGGAGCATGCGCGTAGTACTTCGTTTCGATAACTAATAGATTTTTGAAATAAGTATGTGAGTTCTTTATGACTAATGCTGAGTCCATGGATTGTACGCACTCTCACTCTTCCACCATTGCTAGCCTCTCTAGTACCACGCAACTTTTGCGGGTACCATACACCCACCATATACCTTCCTCAAAAAAGACACCATACCTACCAAATATGGCATTTCCATAGCCATTCCGAGATATATTGCCATGCAACTTTCCACCGTTCCGTTTATTATACACGCTTCATCATTGTCATATTGCTTTGCATGATCATGTAGTTGACATCGTATTTGTGGCAAATCCATCTTTCATAATTCTTTCATACATGTCACTCTTGATTCATCGCACATCCCGGTACACCGCCGGAGGCATTCATATAGAGTCATATTTTGTTCTAAGTATCGAGTTGTAATTCTTGAGTTGTAAGTAAAAAAACTATGATGACCTTCATTATTAGATCATTCTCCCATGTGAGGAAAGGATGATGGAGACTATGATTCCCCCACAAGTCAGGATGAGACACCAGATGAAAAAAGGCCAAAAAAGGAGAGGGCCCAAAAAAATAGAAAAAATTAAAATGAGAGAAAAGAGAGAAGGGGAATGCTACTATCCTTTTACCACACTTGTGCTTCAAAGTAGCACCATGATCTTCATAATAGAGAGTCTCCTATGTTGTCACTTTCATATACTAGTGGGAATTTTTCATCATAGAACTTGGCTTGTATATTCCAATGATGGGTGTCGATGTCAAAACCGGGGGATCTCGGGTAGGGGGTCCCGAACTGTGCGTCTAAGGTCGATGGTAACATGGGACAAGGGACACGATGTTTACCCAGTTTCGGGCCCTCTCTATGGAGGTAATACCCTACATCATGCTTGATTGATATTGATGAATATGAGTGTTACAAGAGTTGATCTACCTCGAGATCGTAATGGCTAAACCTTAGAGGTCTAGCGTTTATGGCTATGATAATGAGTATCTCTTATCCGGACTAAGTCCTCTGGTTTATATAGACACCGGGAGGATCTAGGGTTACACAAGGTCGGTTACGAAGAAAGGAATCTACATATTCGGTCGCCAAGCTTGCCTTCTAGGCCAAGGAGAGTCCCATCCAGACACGGGTGCAGTCTTCGGTCTTCGTATCTTCATAGCCCATCAGTCTGGCCCATGGCTCACAGGCCCGGATGCCCGAGGACCCCTTAATCTAGGACTCCCTCAGTAACCCCTGAACCTGGCTTTAATGACGAGGTGTTCGGCATGTAGTGCTGTCTTCGGCTTTGCAAGGCCGGTTCCTCCTTCTGAACTCCAAAATAATCTTCGGACGAATTGATGGTGTCCGGACCTGTAATACACCACCGTAAAGAGTATAGTATTCCATGAACCCAATCTGCTGACAATTTTGGTAATGTGACATCATGCTTCTAAGTCATTATTTCGAACCATTTCCTATCCCATCGTTCCATGTTTCGGGACGTGATTTTCATTGACACATCTTGTCGAAGTAGAGATCGTGTCCCCTTATTACAGGATTTTCATCAATACAAGTGTGGGTAACCCAACAGTCCCGCAGGAAAGATTCCTTAGGAATAGGCAGGTTCTTAGGCTTGGGAGGAGGCGTTCAATACCCGTGGCCTTTATAAAGGAACCAAGGGCCGTCCTTCTGTGCCAAAGATCTCCTCAGCCTTCCCAGCCTCGAGCTCTAGCACCCAAGGTTTCAACTTGATTGTTTCAAGCCTCCCATCATGTCCGGACCCAGCTCTCAAGGCCGATTGGTGGCTTCCTCCGTCATAGAGGAGGATATCGCAAAGCTTCGGGCAGCCAGATATTTGACTGCGGAGGTCCGCCACAGACTTCCTGCTCAAGGACAGGTTATTCCGACCCCCAGATCTGGCGAGAGGGTTGTATTCATCTCCCACTTCCTCCGAGGGCTAGGGTTCGCTCTTCACCCCTTCGTCCGGGGAATAATGTTTTATTACGGACTAGATTTTCACGATCTAGCCCCGGACTCTATCCTCCACATTTCAGTGTTTATCATTACATGTGAGGCCTTCCTCCGAATCCCCCCACACTTCGGCTTATGGCTCAAGACCTTCAGTGTGAAGCCGAAGGTAGTTAACGGGGAACAGGCGGAGTGCGGTGGTGCTGTTGTGAGCAAGCTCACCAACACTATCTGTCCAAAAGGCTCTTTCACCGAAACCTCCCACCAATGGCAGCGAGAATGGTTTTATGTCACGGAACCCCGTAGCACCAAGTGGGCAGCTAATCCTGTATTCCGTTCCGGCCCTCCATCACAGCTTGCATCATGGATTTACAAGGGGCTAGACTGGGGATCAGTTGATGAAGTGCTGACTCTACAGAGCCGCATCTGAGCCCTCCTTGAGAGAGAGATCGATCTTGTCAACGTGATTCAAGTGATGCTAGTTCGCCGAATCCTGCCCTGCCAGCTCAGGTCTCGCCGCATGTGGGAGTTCAATCCGGAGGGACCACGAACCCTCCAACACTTCTTCGACACTACAGACGAAGGGATGTGGAAGTTGTTTTTTGGGAAGCGAAAACATTGGTCGGACACTACCGAGGATGCTGGTCTTAACTGCAACCGTCCAGATACCTAGGTAAACACTCGTCTTCCGAACACTTTGTAACCACGCATACCGTAATACGGTACTGAGCAGGCTATCTTTCTCCAGGGCTGGATAAAGAAGGCGGAACTAATCATGTGTTCGGCCCCTCTGCCTGAAGGCCCAGCAAATCTTGTTTTAACAAGGATGCTAGCCCCGGCACCATACCAGATGCCTGCAAAGGAGGGTGAGGCGGAGAGAGGAAAGGCCGAAGATGACCCCTATTCCAAGGGTACCTCAGACATTGTGTCTGGAGGAAGCAAAATTCCCTCATCCGAAGACAAGACTGAAGGGAGGGCCACCATCTCCTCCCCTCATGGGAAGAAGAGAGTCGCCTCCAAAGATTGGGAGGAACATGCTCCTAAGTGAGGCAGGATGCCTCAGGTGGGTGGCTCGGGCTTGGAGGACGTCGAAGCGCAGTCTCATGACGAGGACAAGCCTCAGTCCATATCATAAGTGAACAAAGCTGTCTTAAACATGTCCCGTTCTTTCTTTATAATACCTGGGATATATTTTTTTTTTGCAGCTCAACACGCAATCTTCCTCAACAATCGTCCTCCTCGGGGGACCTTCTCCCAGAAATGATTGAAAGCGAGACGCCCCCATCGGCCTCTCCGTCCAATAGGGCGGACGACTTCGAGGTGTCGTCGCGGAGGCTCTCCCCCGACCAACAAGTGGTGCAAGGGACGATGAAGATGGTACCCGAAGGTGATACTTCGGTGGCCCATGGTCTGGGAACAATAATGAGGGCCCCGAACAATCTAGTATACAACCGAATACGAATGAACGGATCCCTTCAAAGGGTGGCCGTACTCCTACGGCGGCCTCCGGAGACCCAGAGGTGCCGGATATCTTGACGAGCATGCTGCGACAGGCGTCAGTCTCAGAGGAACATCGTACCTTGATGGGCACGGTGGTTGAAAAGGTCCTGTCCGCAAAGAGCGGACTGGATGAGGCCTTTGCGAGCCTACTAAGAGGCTTCGAGGTATGTACTGTAATATGTGCAATTTTGTTTTATTCACAAAGTATACCTGTGTATAGATAGTATCCCCTGAGACTCGGGTTGGCTTCCCATGGGAGGCAAACGGAGGATCAAGAAGAAATATTCGAGGACTAATCAGATCAATTTGAACACAGGCTGCTTCCCCTTGGCTACTTCCCAGACTATGGATATGGTCGAGCTGCAACGGAAGCTTGATGTGGCCGGGGATGACATTGCGTTAATCAATATGCGTCTTGACGCATCGCAAGGTATGTATTCGGGGTAGTTGTCGGTGTCAAAACCGGCGGATCTCGGGTAGGGGGTCCTGAACTGTGCATCTAGGCCGGATGGTAACAGGAGACAAGGGACAGGAAGTTTTACCCAGGTTCGGGCCCTCTCGATGGAGGTAAAACCCTACGTCCTGCTTGATTAATATTGATGATATGGGTAGTACAAGAGTAGATCTACCACGAGATCGAGGAGGCTAAACCCTAGAAGCTAGCCTATGGTATGATTGTTGATGTGTATGTTGTCCTACGGACTAAAACCCTCCGGTTTATATAGACACCAGATAGGGGTAGGGTTACATAGAGTCGGTTACAATGGTAGGCGATCTGTATATTATCACCAAGCTTGCCTTCCACGCCAAGGAAAGTCCCTTCCGGACACGGGACGGAGTCTTCAATCTTGTATCTTCATAGTCTAGGAGTCCGGCTGAAGGTATAGTCCGGCCATCCGGACACCCCCTAATCCAGGACTCCCTCAGTAGCCCCTGAACCAGGCTTCAATGACGACGAGTCCGGCGCGCAGATTGTCTTCGGCATTGCAAGGCGGGTTCCTCCTCCAAATATTTCATAGAAGATTTCGAACATGAAGATAGTGTCCGGCTCTGCAAAATAAGTTTCCACATATTACCATAGAGAGAATAATATTTACACCAATCTAATCTGCCGACATATTCCGTAGCGTGTCACACCACGGCCAAGCCTTTATCAGAGTCGTTTCATTATCCCACCTCAGCGCGTCATGCGAGGCGGTTTCCTTGGCACGTCTTGTTAAAGCAGAGATCGTGTCCCCTTATCCCGGGATTCTCATCAATACGGGCGTGGGTAACCCAACCGCTTCTAGGACTCCTAGATTATAGGCAAGTCCAAACGGGCACGGAGAGGATGCTTGATATTCACCCTCTTTATAAAGGGGGCACGGATTTTATTTTTCTCTCCCGTGCTCAATCGAATCCTTCCCCCACCTCAAGCTCAAACGCCCAAAGTTCAGGTCAGGCGCCCCGAACCTTCATTCATGTCCGAATCTAGCCTTCAAGGCTAATGGATGCCCTCCTCCGTCACGGAAGATGACATCAAGAAGTTGAGGGAGGCCAGATATCTGACCGCCGAGATTTTGCATTGGCTGCCTCCCCGAGGGAAGGTTGTCCCCACCCCCGAATCTAACGAGAACGTCGTGTTCGTTTCTCACTTCCTCCGAGGCCTAGGCCTTGCCCTGGATCCTTTCGTTAGGGGTTTGATGTTTTACTATGGGCTAGATTTTCATGATCTAGCTCCGGACTCCTTTCTTCATATCACGACATTTATTATCGTGTGTGAGGCCTTCCTCCGGGTTACCCCTCACTTTGGCCTATGGCTCAAGACCTTTGAAGTGAAGCCGAAGCTGGTCGAGGGGGAGCATGCAGCGTGTGGAGGTGCCTCAATACGCAAGATGACGGGAGCTCCGTGGCCCAAAGGTTCCATCCTAGAGGTGTCTGAATTGTGGCAACAGGAGTGGTTCTACATCACGGCTCCTAGAAGTGCTAAGTGGGCGGCCTCCCCTATTTTCCACTCGGGCCCCCCACCACAACTGATGTCATGGATCAGCAGAGGTCTGAGCTGGGGGCCAGCCAAGGACGTGCCTATACTTCAAGGCCACATTCGAGATCTCTTCAATGGAGATTTCAGTTTGGTTGCGGTGATACAGGTTATGCTGGTTCATCAAGTCCAGCCTTGCAAACGCCGGCCTCTTCGCCTGTGGGAGTTCAATCCTGAGGGACCGCGTGCCATTCAAAATTTTCTCGGCCCGACGCACGAGGAGATGTACAAGTCATTCTTCGGACCTCAAATGGAGTGTTCGGAAATCACCGAGGACGTGGGCCTGAGTAGCAACCGCACCGCCGAATTGGTAAGGCATCTTTCGGCCGAACATACTTTCTCTACGTTGTTACGAAGTTATCTCTGAGAGTTCGCTTTTTGACCAGGACTGGCTAACAAAGGCGAAGTTGATTCGGTGTTCAGCCCCCTCCCTGAGGGTTTGGAAAATCCGGTATTGGAAAAGATGCTCCAGACCGCACCTTGCCCGGAACCCTTGAAGGAAGATACTGTGGAGGATAATGCAGGCGGACGCGGGCCCCCAACGCTGCCCATTCTAACCGAGGGAGCGAGCGTCTCCATGAAGGAAGACGACCAGAAGAGGAAAAGGACTGCGCTCGGGGATTCGGAAACCGAAGCTTCCAAACGGGAGAAGAAGTCTCCCACAGAGGGTGCTACCTTGGGGGGCGCCGTTGCCGCAGTCCGTGGGGGGATCAATTCTCCCGCGAGTCGTAAGTGACCCGAAATACTTTAACAGTACAGATATGCCATCTTTTTCTTCTGAGAAGATAACCACCGCATATATTTTTGCAGTTCGGGCCTTAGCCCCTCTCAAAAATGAGCTCGTCTTCGGGGGAGCTTCTTCCAGAGATGATGGAGAGCGAAATGCCTCCTCCGGACTCCTCCGCTCCGGAAGCGGGCGACCCTGATGTGTCGTCGCGGAGGGCCTCTCCGAGTCCGGTGAGGCCAGAAGATAATCCCATTGACCCCCGAAGCTCCCAGTGTCCGGCTCCCGAAGAGAGCAGACAAAAGAGTCCGGCACCGTCTAGTGTGCGACCGGATGTTCTGAGGGAGTTGGTGGGGCGAGTTTCCATCTCAGATGAACACCATGTGCTGATGAATACGGTGATGGAGAGAATATCGTCCGCCAAAAGCGGATTGCATGAAGCTTTTATGAGTCTACTGACAGGCCTTGAGGTACGTAAAAGAATGTATGGTAGTCCTGCACAGGCTAGGTGTGCCATGTGTAGATAGTAGCCCCTGAGACACTGGTTGTCATCGGAAAAAACGACGAATAGAGGATCATATTCCCAGGCAATAACCATACTGCCTCTATGTGCAGGTGATGGAAGCTCCGGTGGCTAGCCGGACTAGCGAGTTTGCCCATTTAGAACGACAGTTGGATGCGTCAGACGCTGACATCGAGCTTGTTAACAAAAGGCTTGATGAGGCACAGGGTAAGTGTCATTATCTGGTGAACGCCACAATAGGAAGAGCAGTATGATGCCAGCATCTTTAATATGTTGTGACTGCGGATGGAGCTGCCACTGTTGAAGCCTTGCAGGCAGAATTTGCCCGAGCCAAGGAACAAGCGAGGTTGGGTAATGCGGCTGCCTTGAAGGTGTCCGAAGAGTTGCAAGCCGAGAAGGCCGCGCATGGCGAGAGCCGAGACAAGATGGCCAAGATGGATATAGAATTAAAAGCCGCCGCCGACCGTTGCCGGGTTCTTGAAAAAGAAAACCAGGCGAAGGCATCGGACCTTGAAAAGGCTGCTGCAACGAAAAAGTATCTCCGCTCTGCTATGAGGGCAAAGAAGGAGGAGCTGCGGGAAGCAGGGGATATTATAGCTGGGAAATCCTTTATGTTGCGGAGGAAATTCGGAGATCCACGGTATGCCCCTCTGGATCGGCTGTGGAGTTCGGAGGATGTGTATATGGATTTGGCGGCGAGCGCTGCCGATGCGGCCAAGTACTTCCAGGGTCAGACGGACCATGGAGTAGACCAGTTGTTTTGGAGACAATTCCATTCTCCCGAGCGTCCACTTTCATTGACTGACCAATTAGCCGAATGGGCCGAACTAAATAGGTTATCCGGACTCTCCATGAGGTCTGTTGTGGATCAGTTATGGCCGGAAAGGTCAAAACCGAATAGCTATTTCAGCTTGGTGCAGCAGTTCCTTGACGTGGTGCCGCGCATTAATGCGATGAAGAGGTCGGCGTGCATAGAGGGCGCACGGATGGCCTTTGCCCGTGTTAAGGCATGCTGGGTGGAGATGGATGCTACCAATGTTGCAGCGCGGGATTCGGCTATAGATCGAAAGGCTGCTGAGCACTATTTTGAAGAAGTTCTTGAGGGTGCCCGTTTGATAGAGACCCAGTGCTCAAAAAATATTATGTTTGAGTGATATGTAATCTCATTGTAAGCGAAATCCTTTTATAAATTTTTATAAGGCTATTTTTATACTTTTGCCTGAAAGTAATGTGATGCCTCCTGGGCGGCCGTTTATGTATACATGTGTATAACCTAAAAGATTGTAGTCGTTGGCTTCAGCCCCACGCATATAATGCGGAGATGCTCACAAAAACACGCGTTCACACTTAACCCAACGTCTTGGTCCTATTAAGGAGGTGATAGCGGAGCAAGCGAGGCAACCGGACTATAATGCTTTAGCACTTTCACTTAGCCATAGGAGTTTGACAGTGGGGCTACTAGATAGCCCCTGGTGGCTCCGCACTCTCCCGGTTCCGGGGTGCGTACATGCCTGGCCAGAAAACGGCCCTTCATAAGGCGGAGGAATTCTAGCATTCCCATAGGTCATCGAGTGGTTGACCAGTCTCACGCTATATCATGACAGTCAGTTTTCAGCTTTCTCTACTGAGGTGCTCGTCCGGATGAACCAGGGCACAATCGCAGTAGTTCTCCTGCTGCTACCTTAGCCGGTAAAGCAGAACATAAGGCACCAAAACACAGGAGCCGGGCAAACCCAACATTTGACCAAAGACAATGATTCGGAGCTGATGCATATAGGGCCAAACTCGCGACGCCGAACACTCCCTAAGGTATTCGGTCTTTGTGGTATAAACCGGGCCTAAATAATGGCCTTCGTAAGAAGCCCCTTGTGTCCAGGTACGTGCATTGTTCTGGCGTGGCCACATGCCAAGACGTCAGCATCCTTCTCAACGGTGGATGTGTATCAACAAGAGACAGTAAAAAAGGTTTACGCAGGGTCTTAATCTAAAAAGAATCCTTCGAGCGGGTCCCTGCTGCACGTCTGCGCCTGTGTCTCTATTGTGTCGTATCCTGGACGGGAGTAGCACGATGATCGTCTGTAAAAGAGAGGAAGTTAAGTGAAAGAGTTGTCGTGCAAAAAGGATAGTTTTTAAAGAAACCATGTGTAATTCAAGATGATAAGAAATTGCCACTTGTCTGCGCATTGAGCCCCTTGTATTGACAAATAGGGGTGTGACCACTTATTTCCGTATAAATAGCGGCACCGGACTTGATTAGTTGTATCTGAGGTCTTAACGACCTATTGGATGCTTTCGTTTGTCCGGGCGCCTTTAGTGTGCGGCGGCCAAGGCAGCCTCACTCTCTTCGGCGCGCAGAGATCGCTTGATATTTCCGTGCACTGTAATGATGCCCCGTGGACTGGGCATCTTGATTGTGAGGGAGGCGTAGTGCGGTATGGCATTAAAGCGAGCGAAAGCTTCACGTCCGAGCAGTGCTTGATAGCCACTTTCAAACGGAGCGATGTGGAAAGTTAAATGCTCGCGACGGAAGTTATTGGGGGAGCCGAACATAACTTGTAGCGAGAGGGAGCCCGTACAATGAGCCCCTGGGCCTGGCGTTACTCCTTTAAAGGTAGTATTGCTATGGTGAATTTGTGTTGGGTCTAACCCCATCCTGCGGATTGTATCCTGATATATTAGGTTTAGGCTACTGTCGTCGTCCATCAAGACCCTTGTGAAGTGATATCTGCCAATTACTGGGTCTTATACCAAGGCAGCCCATCCTGCGTGTCGGATACTTGCTGAGTAATGGCGATGGTCGAAAGTGATCGCTTGAGATGACCAGTGGCAGGACTTCGTAGTGATAGGCACTTGGGTATACTTTCCTGGGAGTGCCGTATTGTTTTTTCCCTTGATTATGTGTAACACATTTACTGTTTTGACTTCTGGTGGAAATTTCTTTTGTTCCGTTGTGTCTTGCTTGGGAGGCTCGTCCTCGTCTTCACTTGGTGTATCCTCCCCCTTATGTACAGCGTTGAGCTTGCGGGACTGCTTGAAGACCCAACATTCTCTGTGGATATGATTAGCAGGTTTACCAGGGGTACTATGGATCTGACATACTTGGTCCAGAATTTTGTTGAGGCTGGACAGTTCGTCCCTAGTGCCTTTAGGAGGCTTTTGACCTGGCCAAGAGCTTTTGAATCCGGCATTTACTGATGTGCCCTTCGTGCTGTCTTCTTTATTCTGGCGTTTGTTATTGCTGTTGCGCCATGATTTCCCATTTCCATCTCTAATTTCAGATGTACTGGGGTCGCTGGTGCTGCATCTGGCTAGCCAGCTGTCCTCCCGGCGCAAAAGCGGGTCATGAGGTTTGTTAATGCGGCCATCGTTCTCGGCTTATTTTGGCCGAGGTGTCTGGCGAGCCATTCGTCATGTACGCTATGCTTGAAAGCTGCTAAGGCTTCAGCGTTCGGACAGTCGACAATCTGGTTCTTTTTAGTAAGAAACCTGTTCCAAAGCTTTCAGGCTGACTCTCCGGGCTGTTCAGTTATATGACTCAGATCGTCCGCGTCCGGAGGTCGAACATATGTCCCTTGAAAATTTGACCGAAAAGCATCTTCGAGCTCTTCCCAACTTCCAATGGAGCTTTCGGGGAGGCCTTTGAGCCAGTGACGAGCTGGACCTTTGAGCTTGAGGGGTAGGTACTTGATGGCGTGGATATCATCTCCTCGAGCCATATGGATATGAAGGATGTAGTCCTCAATCCAGACTCCAGGATCTGTTGTTCCGTCGTATGCCTCTATGTTTACGGGCTTGAATCCCTCTGGAAATTCGTGGTCCAGCACCTCATCGGTGAAACATAGGGGGTGTGCGGCACCCCTGTAGCTGGGTGTACCGTGTTGTTCTGATGTTGCATTGCATGCTGGGGCGCGCTTGCGTGGTCCATAGATGGATCTGGTTGCGCCGTCCTTTGGGTGCGAGCCCTCGCATGGGTCGCGTCTTGTATTTTGAGCGGCGTTGTATGCCGCCCTATGTTGGTAGAGGGGTCGTCTATCCGACCAGCTGGCTGCTTTGATATTTGGTTGTGGGGGTTCTGAGGCCTCCTCATCGAATTCGGGTAGCAGCTTCCGCATTGGGTAGCTTTTGGAAGGGCGATTGTCGCCGTACCTTGCTGTAGTGCTGAGTATTTTACTCCAACTGAATTGGAGCGTGTCTTGCGCGGCCTTGAGCCTTTGTTTGTCCTTTTTCAGGCTCCTCGCGGTGGCAACAAGCCTTTTATTGGCAGTCTGTTGCCCCAGGTGTTTGTCCGGCGTTATGTCGTCCGGACCATTATCCTTGATAGGATTTGTTTGTTCGGTTTGATTATCCGGATTGCCGTTGTCCGGCAGCGGTTCGCCCTGCTCTAGCGATGGGTCTGCGTGATCGCTATTTCTATCGAGGAGGGATTTGGGGCGGCGCTTGCGTCGCCGCTTTGACTGCTTTTCGAGGGAACAAGCCTTTGGTGCGGCCTTCCGCTCCTCGTCATCATCTTTTTTTGCGTCCACCATGTATATGTCATATGACGAGGTGGCATTCCAGGGCCCAGTAGGCGCTGGTTCTTAATCATCTCCTTCATCGGTGTCCATACCGTCGATGTCTTCGGAGTCGAAGTTGAGCATGTCGGTCAAGTCGTCGACAGTGGATACAAAGTGGGGGGTGGGTGGGCTTTGAATTTCTTCATCGTCCGTACCCCAACCTTGCTGACCGTAGTTCGGCCAGGGCTCTCCTGATAAAGAGAGAGACTTCAGTGACTTCAGGATATCGCCGAAAGGCGAGTGCTGAAAGATGTCCGCGGCGGTGAACTCCATGATCGGCGCCCAATCGGATTCGATTGGCAGGGGCGCGGAGGGTTCGGAGTCCGGAGAGGAGTCCGGCTCCTTGGAGTCATGAGTCTCGCAGAGTACGGGGCTGGTGCTTGGCTCAATCGCCGTTGGGGTCGCAGCCCCCGAGGTGACGTTCAACCGCCCATCCTCAATCGGCGCAGTTGGCTCCGAATTAAGGGTCGGAGCCGATGCGGCAGAGCTAGATCATGCTCGTCGTGACAGTGCGGCGCGCTCGGCAGTGGCTTGAATCCGTCGAAGATCATGTCCCCGCGGATGTCAGCCATGTAGTTTAAACTTCCAAATCTGACCTGACGGCCAGGGGCGTAGCTTTCGATCTTCTCTAGACGGCCAAGCGAATTGGCCCGCAGTGCGAAGGATTCACCATGTGTTTTCAACTTCTCTTGCCTTCCGTTTGATCATTCCTTTGTTTACCGGATTCTTCATGAAGGTTCTACATGTTGGTTCATCAAGGATTTATATCCCTTCTCCAAGTGTTCATTGAGATTCTTTTCTAAGGAGCTCAAGCGTTCTTCATCTTACTATCCGGAGTGCAATTCTTTCTATCGTATCATTGGAGGTGGTATTATGTCATTTTTGATCATTTGAGTTCATGTCTCATGATTCACATGTTGTCAAGAATGAGTTATTTAAATCCATCAATCTCGTCATTGGACTTATCTTGGCTTATGTTCCACCTAAAGCTTTCCCTAAGGATTGTTGCTATTTATGGTGCCCATATAGGACCCAAGTTCTTCTTTCATCCTTCCGGTGAAATAAGCTTTCTCATCTCCTTGTTCATACCAATCCAATTCTTTTCCCATGAGTGGCAGGTTGTCACCTCATAATTTTGAGATGTATTCCATAAGACCATATCAAGCTTATTCTTTTTGTTGTTGGTTTTTTCAGCAACTCCGTTCGACCCTTCTCCTAAAGATGCCTTTTCAAGCTCTTTTGTGGTAGATGTTGGCATTTTCTTCTCCATTCTCCTATTTCAATTATCTATCTTCTATTCTTTTGTTCCGGAGGCATTGTCATGTTGCTCTTTTCAACCCATCATCTCATTTTGTCAAAGATCATGTTCTTTTCATGCCTATCCATTTAACCGGAGCGTTGTGTCCTCTGTTCAAGTTCTTTTCGCAATATCAAGCCTTGCATCTCTTTTCAACCGGAGTGTTCTCTGAGATCTTTCTTGCCCCTTGTTCCATTCATTCAATAGTTCCGGAGGCAGTGTGTTGTGATTTCATCAAGTATCTTCTCATCTTACCAAGTTCTTATTCAATTCCTTTTCTTTTCAATCGGAGTGCTGCCCAAAGTTGTTCTTCCTTGTTCCTCTCTACTAACGGAGTGTTTTCAACTTTGTTCTTCTCCGTTGCATTCTTTCTTTCATTTTGCTCAACCTTTTCAATGTTCTTTGGTCTCACTCGTTTGTCAAAGAAGTAACTTAGTTTTACCTCTTCTCTTCCTCCTCCGTTTTTCCTCCGGTGCCATTCTAGATCTCGGGACGAGATCCTCTCGTAGTGGTGGAGTGTTGTAACGCCCCGAGACCGATGTGCCAGGTGTCTTCCAGTTATTCGCTATTGTTGCCTTGCCTTTTGCTTGCGTGTTGCATCTTGCCATGTCATCATCCACATTGCGTCATCATATTTTCAAAACTTGCATTCGTCCGGGTCTCCCAGTTCCTTCCGTTGCCAGTTCTGAGGCCAGACTCACTTGCACGCGCCCGCGGCATGTCTGAAATATTATTTTATAAGTGGCCAGAAAATGTTCTCGGAATGGGATGAGAGTTGGCGTGTGGTATTATTATAGTGTAGATAGACCGCCTGTCAAGTTTCATCGCATTCGGAGTTTGTTTGATAGCCCAACCGTTAAACTATAGCGGCAATATAGCCGGTCTATCGTCGAACGTTTTCAGTCTCCGGAAACAGTCGCCGGGCCTCCCTCTCTTCTCTTCTCTCAGCTCGAGACTGTCTACACAACCAATGACCTACCGCCAGGTCCAACCGAACCTCTCTCCTCAGCCCGTGGCCCTCCTCGCTCGCGTGCCCGAAAGCTGTCCCGGACCCGACCCGGACTGTCGCCACCATTGCGTTCAGATCATCCCCAAACATCTACAAAACGACTCCATTTTCTTTTCTAGGCTCCCTAGCCTATTTTTTCCGACCATCCGATTACGATCGGAGGGACGGATTAGCCCCTACCCAAAAAATCCCCTGCTATATATATAGGTCCAACCCTAACTTCTAGGGAGTTTGTCCCATCCATCCCCTGCCCGCCGCCACCTACCTACCTTCTCCCTCGGGATTGGTACGATCCATTCACCAACCACATCCAGCCCGAAGCTGCCTCCTCCTTCCTCGCGTTTGAACCCGAGGAGCCCCTGCGCCGTGCTCCTCCCTTGCCCGAGTCTCTGCCACGTACAGCGCCCGACGCCGGCGGGCTGCAGCAGTAGCTCCCGCATCCCTGACTCCCGAGCACCTCCACCATCGTCGTCTCAGGACCCACCATGGAAACCCCATCGCCTCGCCAAGTACCTCGCCGGAGAGCACCTCCGTGGAGCCGAGGAGCTCCTGCACGTTGTCTCCGCCCCGGCGCACCTTGCCTCTGCCGTCTCCAGCACCCTGCCGGCGAGCACAACCACTGAAGTTGCTTTGTCCCTTCGCCATCGAGCATTAGCAGGCCGCCGCACCTCTCCTGTGTCTCCCCTCCCTCTCCGTTTGTCTGCAGAACGAGCCCAACCGCCGAGATCGAGCTGCCACACTGGGTCCGAGGTGGATCTATCCGGCCTCGCCGTTCTCCTAGCCTCGCCCGCATCAGTTTCCGCCGGATCCTGGCCATTCGTTCATCAGTCAGCAAGCTCCTCGCGTCGCCTTTGTTTCCTCCCCAATTTCTTTCTCCCTATGAAATCTTCTCTGTGTTTGACTAGGGAAAATGCGCCGCCGCCTTCAGCTTCACCCGTGCGCCACCTCGCCGGAGAACACCGTCACGCACCCGGATCCGCCCCGTCTCCGCCGCCTCCTTTTGTTCCCCGCGTGGACGTGGTCCCCTGTCCCACCTGAAGCCTTCGCAGTCGGCTTCAGTCCCTGCATCGAGTAGAGAAGGGCGACGCCTGCTGCCTCGTGCCTCCTCGTCGCTTGCGTGGGCTGCAAGAGCACCAAGGCCCAGCGCATCTCCAGCCCAGCTTGCCCTCTGTCGGCCTCCTCCTCCCCACCAGCCGAGTTGAAGCCCATGGTGAGACAGCCCAGCATCAACAATTTCGGCTCGTAGATGTTGTTTTCCAGTTATGCGAATTTGTCTAATATCCAGGAGTTTGCCTATTTTACAGAAATCCCCCTAAACAACATGCATATAATAACTCACAAACGATGCATCATATTAAAATGATTTATATATGAAAGTTGCTTAGAATTTTGTGTAGTTTCATAATATGTCATTTCCATCCATGTTTAAAATGCTTAAAACAATTTTTGCTTTTATTTGCTCCTATGCCATGATAAAATGTTTTAATTCATAACTAAATAACCATAGCTCGGTTTTAAATAAACTTTATATGTAAATGGGGTAGAATTATGCCTAGTTTAACATGGTGGATTTACTTTGCATGTTTAACAACCCTAAAATTGTGTTTAGGGCAAATCAGTACCAAACCTAATATATGGATATGGGGTTTTATCGGAATTGTTGTTCGTTGTTTCCGGCCTCATTTAAACTTGCCTAGATAGGTAGTTTTGTTGTGCTTCACCCCTTGCCATGCTAACCAACATTTAATTTTGTTGAGTGAATAAACGAGAGAGAACTAAATAAGGCAGGTGGTGCTCCATCAATATGCAACTCGTTGCATGTTGAGCTCCACTTAATTTGTAGGTTTGTTTGTGCACTTTGCCATGCCATGCTTCATTAAACCGGACATGCATCATAATTGTTTGTGCATCATGCCATGTCTATGTGGTGGTTGTTTACTATGTTGTCTGCTTCTTTCCGGTGTGCTTCTTCGGGTTGTTTCCGGTAACGTCGTGTTTGTGAGGACCCGTTCGACTACGTCCGTTTGTCTTCTTCATGGACTCGTTCTTCTTCCTTGCGGGATTTCAGGCAAGATGACCATACCCTCGAAATCACTTCTATTTTTGCTTGCTAGTTGCTCGCTCTTTTGCTATGCCTATGCTGCGATACCTACCACTTTCTTGTCATGCCTCCCATATTGTTCAACCAAGCCTCTAACCCACCTTGTCCAAGCAAACCGTTGTTTGGATATGTTACCGCTTTGCTCAGCCCCTCTTATAGTGTTGTTAGTTGCAGGTGAAGATTGAAGTTTGTTCCTTGTTGTAACATGAAGATGTTGTTCCTTATTGGAACATGTTTACTTGTTGGGTTATCACAATACCTCTTATTTAATTAATGCATCTATATACTTGGTAAAGGGTGGAAGGCTCGGCCTTATGCCTGGTGTTTTGTTCCACTCTTGCCACCCTAGTTTCCGTCATATCGGTGTTATGTTCCCGGATTTTGCATTCCTTACGCGGTTGGGTTATAATGGGAACCCCTTGACAGTTCGCCTTGAATAAAACTCTTCCAGCAAGGCCCATCATTGGTTTTATCATTCGCCACCTAGCCTTTTTCTTTCCCTTGGGTAGGCCTGCCCAAGGGTCATCTTTATTAAACCCCCCCGGGCCAATGCTCCTCTGAGTGTTGGTCCAACTGAGCGATGTCCAGAGCTACCAGGGGCAACTCTGGGTTGGCCCACCCAACGACCTGCTCATCCGGTGTGCCCTGAGAACGAGATATGTGCAGCTCCTATCGGGATTTGTCGGCACATCTGGGTGGCTTTGCTGGTCTTGTTTTACCATTGTCGAAATGTCTTGTAACCGGGATTCCGAGTCTGATCGGGTCTTCTCGCTAGAAGGAATATCCTTCGTTGACCATGAGAGCTTGTGATGGGCTAAGTTGGGACACCCCTGCAAGGTTATGAACTTTCGAAAGCCGTGCCCGCGGTTATGGGCAGATGGGAATTTGTTAATGTCTGGTTGTAGAAAACCTGAAGTTGACCTTAATTAAAATAGATCAACCGCGTGTGTAACCATGATGGTCTCTTTCCGGCGGAGTCCGGGAAGTGAACACGGTGTTGGAGTTATGCTTGACGTAGGTTGTTCTAGGATCACTTCTTGATCATAGTTTCCTCGATCGTGCTTTGCCTTCTCTTCTCGCTCTCTTTTGCGTATATGTTAGCCACCAAATATGCTAGTCGCTGCTGCAGCTCCACCTCATACCTTTACCTTACCCATAAGCTTAAATAGTCTTGATCGCGAGGGTATAAGATTGTTGAGTCCCCGTGACTCACAGATACTTCCATAACCAGTTTGCAGGTGCCGATGATATCGTGCAGGTGACGCAACCAAGCTCAAGGAGGAGCTCGATGAAGATCTTGTCCTTTATGTTGTTTCGTTCTAGTTGATCAGTAGTGGAGCCCAGATTGGGATCGATCGGGGGTCTGTGTAGCATTTGGGGTAGTATTCTTTCATTTTGGTTCCGTAGTCGGACCTTGATTGTTTTTGGTTGATGTAATGCTTTATTCATGTATTGTGTGAAGTGGAGATTGTAAGCCAACTATGTATCTTTTCCCTTATTGTATTACATGGGTTGTTTGCGAAGATTACCTCACTTGCGACATTGCTTTCAATGCGGTTATGCCTCTAAGTCGTGCTTTGACATGTGGGAGATATAGCCGCATCAAGGGCGTTACACTACCCTAGCCGATAGAGCGGAACGTAGGATAGCAAGCACAGGAGCCGGGCAACCCAACTATTGAACCAAGACATGATTCGGAGCTGATGCATATAAGGCCAAACTCGCGACGCCGACGTATGCTGTAAAAGCTGTTCGGACTTTGTTGGCAACTCATTTGTTCCCGTATCGAGCCCCTGGCGATTTAAGCCCGGGGTATATCTGTGAAGCGACCATAAAGGGTGTATTCATTTACGGAAAGACGCGGAATGATTAATTCGGGTAATGTGAACTGGGACCTGAGCGATATGCCAAAAATTACTTCATATATATAAAGGCCATGACCCCGGTTATTTGATATGCCCTGGGTTGAAGGTAGAGGAAAAAAGGCATGTTACAGGCTTGAAAAAAGAGTGCGGTCTACAAAAAGTTATTTTGCGCCTCCTATCGCACGTTTGCGCCGCCTATCCTCGGCAAGGATAATCCTTGAAGGAAATAACCTCGTAGGTGAGTGTGCGGATCCAAACTCCGATGGAGTCGGTCTTAGATGTTTCTCCTTTGCGCCACCTGTTTTCAAGAGATAATGGAGAAAGAAAAAGGAAAGTAGATAAAAATGTTACTGGAGTGCTCACAAACTTGTCCGTATTATGCTTCCGCCAATGCCCATAGTATCTTAAGTGCGTAGCTATGTATGTGTGGTATAGTTTTAAAGGGTATACGAGATGGGCGACGGAAGCCGAACTACTACTTCTGCTCCGGATTTGATCGAGCTTCGGGGGGAAATTGCTTCTGGTCCTCGGTATTTGGCTGGTGCACCACTCTGTCGTCCCTATTGCCTGGCGGCCTCCTTCCCTTGTGTTCAGCATTGAGCTTGCCGGCTTACTTGAATACCCAACAGTTTCTGTTGGTATGATTAGCCGGTTGTGACGCCCCAAGACTGGAGCTTCAGATGCCTTCCAGGGTTTCCGGGTTTCGTCGTGTGATTTGTTTGGTTCGTTGCGTCATGTGCATTGCATCATGTCATCATGCCATCATCTCATAAATCTTTTGCAACTCAACTAAATAAATTGCATGGATCTTCGGTACATTTAAATCGAGGGAATTTACATGGTGATTCTCTTTATAACATATCCTCCCAATATTAGGGAGCTAAATAAAAATATTCCATTCGTTTGGATTTACCGCAAACACACTTGCAAAATATCCCAATGCCTTTGTTATCTTAATTCTCGGTCTTCAACATGGCCATATATTTCTTTCATCATATTTCGGAGCTCTACCAAAAATCCAAACATTTTTGGACACCTCCTTTTTCTAGCCCTTGTTCAAACCATTTGAATTAAATCCAAATGACTTTGAATTAAATCCTTGCAATCTTGCCCCTCCTATTTTTCGTGGACCGTGCGCATTTTTACGAGTTCGTGAAAATTATCCACATGTCCAACTTTTCCCCCTAACCTCTCTTTCTTTTTCTTTCATATCTCTGTTTTGTTTTTTTTCTTCTTTTGTTCTTTAGAGTGAGAGAGAGAGAGAGAGAGAGTCAGCCCAGCTGCAGCATCAGGCCTGCCGGCCCAAGGTCCAGCTAAGGCCTCCCTACGCGCATCTCCTCCCTCTCTACTGGGCCTCTCGCACCGGCCCACCAGTCCCGCTGCTAACCCTAACCCTCTCCCTGCCTGATCCCACGCACTCTCTCTCTCTCGTCCTTATACACCGCCACCAACACCCATTCGCATGCATCGAGGCAGGACCGTGCTCGATCCCCCCTCCTCTCTCTTCGATCTCCCAGTGCTGCCTCCCACCTCATTTCCCATTCCTCTCGATCCCTCTCCTTCACCCCGTGCTTCCTCGCACCAACGCCCGCTGACTCTCGCTCATCTTGAGCGCCCCAACACCAACGAGCTCCGTCGATGGCAGCCTCGCCTCTGATCACGCTAAGCGCCGCCAAGAACCGCCTACCCTCGGGTCCGTCGTCTCGTGTTGCTCTCCTACCGCGACTCCGCGAGTCCCGCCGCTGGAGCGCAGAGCCCCTTCCTCGCGCGCCGGCCACCGACGCGGTCTCCTGCCGGCCTCACCATGACCCGATGCCCGAGCGCCTCCTGCTGTGAGCTCCACCAGGACCACGTCGCCTCCCCGCCTCCAAGTTCACTGCCGCCAAGCGCCACCGTGGCCATGCCTGACGCCGCCAGCAGGGCCCCGTTCCCGTCTCCGGGGCCTCAAGACCCATGCCCGAGCCCTCTGCTCGAGCAGGAGCTTCGCCTCCTTGCTTCGCGCCAAGGCCGACATCGGTCACTTCGCCTTCGCCTCCTGCTGTCGGCGCACCGCCGGACCTTCGCCTCGCCCCATCCATCACGCTGCATGTTGACCCTCCGTTTTTTTCTCGCTGTGAGCTTGTTCGGCTATGGAAGTTTTGAGCCGTTTGCCTCCTGCACACATCGTGTTTCCTCCAAATCCACCGAAGGCCACCATGCAAAATAACCAAGCATCCAGGGATGCAAGGCCGCCTTCGGAGATCCCTTTCGCCAAGTACCATGCCCGGTGAAGACAAAGACAGAGACCTCCTCGAGCAGGAACGTTTTTGGGATCGTCAAGGCCAGCTCAAGTTCGACTATGTTTTTCCGCCTCGACCGAGACCAACAAGTACCACAACGACGCGTCATGTTCATCTACCGCCGTCTTCGGAACCGCTAAGAATGGCAAGTACCTCGGCTAGTACCTTGATGCCCGATGCATAGAACAACGACCGTCACCGAAGACCCGGGTAGCAAAACGTCAAGTACCTATGACCGAAGAACGCCATGTACCTCTCCGAAAAACGAACATGTACCACTACGTCCGGATACCTCGAACCCGTCAAGTCCGACAACGATTGTGTACAACTACCGATGACGTGCATGTTGCCAAGTACCCTCTCCGGATCGTCATGTTCGACTACCGATAAACATGTACCACTACCGTCGCCGAGATCGCGAGAACCTCTACCATCGACCCTAGAGCATGAGAGAACGACTACTTCCACTACGAAAGTCCCGAGAATGTCTACTTCCCCTTCTCCGCTTCGAACTTGATCCATTCCGATAATGCACGCTCCGAAAGGTATAACCGCCGAGACGACCGCTCGTGAACTAATGCATGTGTGATGTATGAGATGCCCGTGCTTGCTCCGTGCTCGAATTGTCGATGCATGTTGCCCCTCTTTTGCCTTGTTACCGTCGTCTCGTGGGACACCCGGTATCCGAGATCACTCCCTGTCACTCTTGCATGTTTCGCGCACCCACACTTGTTCCTTTGCACTAGCATCTCACTTGAGTTGCCGGATCACCGAAATGTTGCCATGGTAACATTTTCGTTTTGCTGCCGTGGCACCCCTTTTCCTTCCGCCATGGCGACAAATGCCTCATATCTTGCCATGTCTACTTTTCCTTAGAACTTGCATAAACTTGCACATGTCATCTACATCATGATAACAACTTCAAGATTGGTTAAAATTGTTGTTTGCATTAAATTACTAATGCATATGGGGATTTACCGGGTTTGTTGTATATTATACCCGGCCCCATTTAAATTGTTTAGATGGTACAGTTTTGTTATGTATCATCTCTTGACATGCTTAACAACATTTAATATTGGTGAGTACATAGCCGAGAGAGAACTAAATAATTGATGTGGTGTTCCGTCAATATGCAACCCATTGCATATTGAGCTCCACTTAATTTGTAATTTTGGTTGTTGCACTTTGCCATGTCATGCATATTTAAACCGGACATGCATCATACTTGGTTGTGCATCATGCCATGCTTATGTGATGGTTGTTTACCATG
The DNA here is from genome assembly GCF_002162155.2 of Triticum dicoccoides. Lineage (NCBI taxonomy): Eukaryota > Viridiplantae > Streptophyta > Magnoliopsida > Poales > Poaceae > Triticum > Triticum dicoccoides. The sequence goes on along the minus strand of NC_041392.1, from coordinate 429,570,143 downwards.
TTGTTTGCTTCTTTCCGGTGTTGCTTCTTCGGGTTAGTTCCGTTAACGTCGCGTTTGTGAGGATCCATTCGACTACGTCCGTTTGTCTTCTTCATGGACTCGTTCTTCTTCCTTGCAGGATCTCAGGCAAGATGACCATACCCAAGAAATCACTTATATCTTTGCTTGCTAGATGCTCGCTCTTTTGCTATGCCTATGCATCGATACCTACCACTTGCTTTATCATGCCTCCCATATTTCCATGTCAAACCTCTAACCCACCTTGTCCTAGCAAATCGTTGTTTGGCTATGTTACCGCTTTGCTCAGCCCCTCTTATAGCGTTGTTAGTTGCAGGTGAAGATTGGAGCTTATTCCATGTTTGGAACATGGATATTTGTTGGGATATCACAATAGCTCTTATTTAATTAATGCATCTATGAACTTGGTAAAGGGTGGAAGGCTCGGCCTTATGCCTGGTGTTTTGTTCCACTCTTGCCGCCCTAGTTTCCGTCGTACCAATGTTATGTTCCTTGATTTTGCGTTCCTTACACGGTTGGGTTATAATGGGAACCCCTTGACAGTTCGCCTTGCATAAAACTCCTCCAGCAAGGCCCAACATTGGTTTTACCATTTGCCACATAGCCTTTTCTTCCCCTTGGGTTGGCCGGCTCAAGGGTCATCTTTATTTAACCCCCCCCCAGGCCAGTGCTTCTCTAAGTGTTGGTCCAACTGAGCAATGTCCGGGGCTACCAGGGGCAACTCTGGGCTGGCCTACCCGACGTGTTGCTCATCCGGTGTGCCCTGAGAATGAGATATGTGCAGCTCCTATCGGGATTTGTCGGCACATCTGGGTGGCTTTGCTGGTCTTGTTTTACCATTGTCGAAATGTCTTGTAACTGGCATTCCGAGCCTGATCGGGTCTTCCTGGGAGAAGGAATATCCTTCGTTGACCGTGAGAGTTTGTGATGGGCTAAGTTGGGATACCCCTGCAGGGATTACAACTTTCAAAAGTTGTGCCCGCGGTTATGGGCAGATGGGAATTTGTTAATGTCCGGTTGTAGAAAACCTGAAACTTATCTTAATTAAAATGCATCAACCGCGTGTGTAGCCGCGATGGTCTCTTTCCGGTGGTGTCCGGGAAGTGAACACGGTGTTGGAGTCATGCTTGAACGTAGGTTGTTCTAGGATCACTTGTTGATCATAGTTCATTGATCGTGCCTTTGCCTTCTCTTCTCGCTCTCATTTGCGTATGTTAGCCACCAAATATGCTAGTCGCTTGCTGCAGCTCCACCTCATACATTTTCCCTACCCATAAGCTTAAATAGTCTTGATCGTGAGGGTGTGAGATTGCTGAGTCCCCGTGACTCACAGATTACTTCCAAAACCAGTTTGCAGGTGCCGACGATACCGTGCAGGTGACGCAACCAAGCTCAAGGAGGAGCTCGATGGAGATCTCGTTCATTGTGTTGTTTCGTTTTAGTTGATCAGTAGTGGAGCCCAGTTGGGATGATCGGGGATATGTGTAGTATTTGGGGTAGTCTTCTTTTATTTTGGTTCCGTAGTCGGACCCTAATTGTATCTGGATGATGTAATACTTTATTCATGTATTGTGTGAAGTGGCGATTGTAAGCCAACTATGTACCTCTTTTCTTATTCATTACATGGGTTGTGTGAAGATTACCTCACTTGCGACATTGCTTACAATGCGGTTATGCCTCTAAGTCTTGCTTCGACACGTGGGAGATATAGTCGCATCGTGGGCGTTACACCGGTTTATTGGGGTGGCCGTGAATCTGGCAGGGTCGGTCCAGTATCCTGTCTAGGTTGGATGGTCCATCTTTGTTCACCTTGAATGGCTTTTTCCGCTGACTGGGTTTGGGATTGCTGAATCCGGCGTTGACCGCTGTGTTGCGTGATCTTTCATTATCATTGCGACTACTGTGTTTGCTTCATCGTGGCTTGCCATTGCCATCTCGGATTTCGGAAGTGCCCGAGTCGCTGGCGTTGTCGCCTCTACAAGCGAGCCAACTGTCTTCTCCTGCGCAAAAGCGGGTCATTAGAGCGGTAAGGGATGTCATGGATCTAGGTCCTTCTTGACTGAGGTGGCGTGCAAGCCATTCATCCCAGACGCTGTGTTTAAAGGCCGCAAGGGCTTCCGCGTCCGACAGTCGACGATTTGGTTCTTTTTAACTAAAAGCTTAGTCCAGAGCTTCCTGGTTGACTCTCCGGGCTGCTGGACAATGTGACTTAAGTCATCGGCGTCCGGTGGCCGGACATACGTTCCTTGGAAGTTGTCGCGAAAGGCGTCCTCCAAATCTTCCCAACTGCCAATAGAATTTTCTGGCAGACTGTGTAACTAGTGCCAAGCTGGTCCTTTGAGTTTTAGTGGTAGGTATTTGATGGCATGAAGGTCGTCCCCACGGGCCATGTGGATATGGAGGAGAAAGTCCTCGATCCATACCGTGGGATCCGTTGTTCCATTGTATGATTCGATATTTATAGGTTTGAACCCATCTGGGAATTCATGCTCCATTACTTTGTCTGTGAAGCAAAGAGGGTGTGCGGTGCCTCTGTGTTGGGTCACACTGCGATGTACCTTCGATGGAGTCCATTTGCAGTTTTTGGCCCGGGCGTGGCTAGGTTTGTCATGTCCGAATGGGTAACCGTCGTTGCGTGTCGAGGTATGTCCTCGCGATTCGTAGATCGCTCTTGAGTGTCCTGCGCTGCTACCCAAGTCCTGTTGAAGGTCATATGCACAGCCCTGAGCTGTGTTGTTCTTGTCTTTACGGTGAGGTGGGGTGGTCTGGTGTTCAGCTTGAGTTGCCGTTTTACCCGGGCCAAGTTGCCGTCGACCTGCCGCCCTGTGCGATGATGGCACGGTCTTGAGCGCCTTGTCGTCGCCCTGGGGTAGCAATCTATGCTTCGGGTAGCTTTTTGCTAGGCCACTATGTCTGTATTCTTCGGCGGCTAGGACTTCAGTCCATATATCATTGAGCAGATCTTGGTCAGCTTGAAGCTGCTGCTGCTGCTTTTTCAGGCTCCTTGCAGTGGCTATTAGTTGGTGCTTGAAGCGCTCCTGCTCAAGAGGTTCCTCAGGCACGTTGAAATCCTCGGTGCCAGGGCTCACCTCATCCTCAGAGAGCGGAAGGTAATTGTAGTCCTCCAAATCTTCGTGCGTGGCCTGTTTACCAGGGCTAACCTGCCCATCCTCCCGTTCATCTTGTTCATTAGTTGTATCAACGAGGTCTTTGTTGTCTTCGGCATCGTCGTCCATACCGTCAATGTCCTTAGAGTCATAATCAAGTGTATTGGTCGAATCTTCGACCGTGGCTATGAAGTGGGTGGCGGGTGGGAAGCAAAATTCTCCACCATCAACCCCTGGTTCGAGCCGGATAGAGTTCGGCTCTGAGTCCTCCTCCAAGGACAGGTTCTTTAATGAGTTTAGCACATCGCCCAAAGGCGAGTGCTGGAAGATGTCTGCGGCACTGAATTCGAAGATCGACAGACGATCATGCTTGGCGTCCACGGGCTCACATGGTTCGGAACTTGCGACCGGATACGAGTCCCGAGTTCCGCTGACAAAAACGTTGTGAGAGGTTATTTCTATGTACGGCTCCAACGCCATGGAATCTGCGGCCTCCGTGGTGGGTTGATCCTCCCGTCCTTGGATGGCGCAGCTTGCTCCGGATCTAGGGCCAGAGCGGTTATAGGAGCAATCTCCTGGATGCAGCCTGATGATAGATTTAGGTCATGATCACTAGGGCGACCGGGAGCGGCTACCGCGGTCTCAAATCTGGCGAAGATCAAGTCTCCACGGGCGTCCGCAACGTAGTTCAAGCTCCCAGATCTGACCTGATGGACAGGGGCGTAGCTTTCGATCTGCTCCAGTTGGCCAAGCGAATTGGCCCGCAGTGCGAAACCGCCGAACACGAAGATCTTTCCGGGGAGGAAAGTTTCTCCATGGACAGCGTCATTATGGACGGTTGGAGGGGCCATCAAACCTTTTAGCGACAGCACAGTGGAACTCTCGATGAAAGCACCAATGTCGGTGTCAAAACCGACGGATCTCGGGTAGGGGGTCCCGAACTATGTGTCTAAGGTCGATGGTAAGAGGAGACAAGGGACACTATGTTTACCCAGGTTCGGGCCCTCTCTATGGAGGTAATACCCTACGTCCTTCTTGATTGATATTGATGAATATGACTGTTACAGAAGTTGATCTACCTCGAGATCTTAATGGCTAAACCCTAGAGGTCTAGCGTGTATGGATGTGATAATGAGTATCCCCTATCCGGACTAAGTCCTCCGGTTTATATAGACACCGGGAGGATCTAGGGTTACACAAGGTCGGTTACAAAGAAAGGAATCTACATATTCGGTCGCCAAGCTTGCCTTCCACACCAAGGAGAGTCCCATCCGGACACGGGTGTAGTCTTCGGTCTTTGTATCTTCACAGCCCATCAGTCCGGCCCATGGCTAACAGGTTGGACGCCCGAGGACCCCTTAATCCAGGACTCCCTCAATGGGCTTCCTCAAATTGCCCTAGATCTTCATGAGTAATCGAGTTGGATGGACACCCACTTAGTTTCTTTCTGAGCTTTCATAGACTTATAGCACTAGTCCATCCGTTGCATGGCAATCCCTACTTACTCACATTGATATCTATTGATGGGCATCTCCATAGCCCATTGATACGCCTAGTTGATGTGAGACTATCTCCTTGTTTTTGTCTTCTCCACAACCACCATATTCTATTCCACCTATAGTGCTATGCCATGGCTCACGCTCATGTATTGCATGAAAGTTGAAAAGGTTTGAGAACATCAAAAGTATGAAACAATTGCTTGGCTTGTCATCGGGGTTGTGCATGATTTAATACTTTGTGTGATTAAGATGGAGCATAGCCAGACTATATGATTTTGTAGGGATAACTTTCTTTGGCCATGTTATTTTGAGAAGACATGGTTGCTTTATTAGTATGCTTGAAGTATTATCGTTTTTATGTCAATATTAAACTTTTGTTTTGAATCTTATGGATCTGAATATTCTTGCCACAATAGAGAAGATTACATTGATAAATATATTAGGTAGTATTCCACATCAAAAAATTTGTTTTTATCATTTACCTACTCGAGGACGAGCAGGAATTAAGCTTGGGGATGCTTGATACGTCTCCAACGTATCTATAATTTTTTATTATTCCATGCTATTATATTATCTATATTGGATGTTTTATATGCATTTATATGATATTTTATATGATTTTTGGGACTAACCTATTAACCTAGAGCCCAGTGCCAGTTTCTATTTTTCCTTGTTTTTGAGTTTCAACGAAAAGGAATATCAAACGGAGTCCAATTGACCTGAAAATTTATGGAGAATATTTTTGGAAAATATAACAAATACTGGAACTAAAACATATCGGAGAAGAGTCCCAGGCCACCACAAGGGTGGAGGGCGCCCCCCTAGGGCGTGCCCCCCGTACTTGTCATCGCCTCGTGGGCCCCCTTGACTTGTCCCCGACGCCAACACCTCCTGTAAATCCCAAAACCTCCATAAATAAACCTAAATCGGGAGTTCCGCCGCCGCAAGCCTCTGTAGCCACGAAAAACCAATCGGGAGCCTGTTCCAGCACCCTGCCGGGGGAAAACCATCACCAGTGGCCATCTTCATCATCCCGGCGCTCTCCATGATGAGGAGGGGGTAGTTCACCCTCGGGGCTGAGGGTATGTACCAGTAGCTATGTGTTTGATATCTCTCTCTCCCTCTCGTGTTCTTGATTTGGCACGATCTTGATGTACCGCGAGCTTTGTTACTATAGTTGAATCATATGGTGTTTCTCCCCCTCTATCTTCTTGTGATGAATTGAGTTTTACCTTTGAGGTTTCACTATTATCGGATTTAATACAATTATGGATTTGAGAACACTTGATGTATGTCTTGTGTGGGATACCCGTGGTGACAATGGGGTAATCTATGCATAAGGGTTGATGCACGTTTACGTCCTTGTTTCTCCGGTAGGAATCTTGGGGCACTCTTTGAGGTTCTTTATATTGGATTGGATATTATGAATCTGAAGTTGTTTCATGCATATCGTATAATTGACCCATGGATACTTGTGGTGACATTGGAGTATCTAGGTGACATTAGGGTTGATTGATGTGTGTCATATGGTGTTATTTTACTACAAACTCTTGGGCTGTTTGTGACACTTATAGGAATAGCTCAATGGATTAATCGGAAAGAATAACTTTGAGGTGGTTTCATACCCTACAAGCAATTTCATCTTATGTTCTTTGTGATAGGAACTTTGGAGTGACTTTTGTCGCACGTTGAGGGATTGCCATATGATCTAATTATGTTATCATTGTCGAGAGAACTTGCACTAGTGAAAATATGAACCCTAGGCCTTGTTTAGAAGCATTGCAATATCATTTTAGCTCACTTTTATTACTTGCTACCTTGCTGTTTTTATATTTTCAGATTACAAAAACCTATATCTACCATCCATATTGCACTTGTATCACCATCTCTTCGCCGAACTAGTGCACCTATACAATTTACCATTGTATTGGGTGTGTTGGGAACACAAGAGACTCTTTGTTATTTGGTTGCAAGGTTGTTTGAGAGAGACCATCTTCATCCTGCGCCTCCCACGGATTGATAAACCTTAGGTCATCCACTTGAGGGAAATTTGCTACTGTCCTACAAAACTCTGCACTTGTAGGCCCAACACGAGTCTACAAGAAGAAGGTTGCATAGTAGACATCATGCCGCCGCCACGGGCTCTGACGCGCGTATGAGCTGCGTCTTCCCCGTGCCTTCCACGATGGAGAGGGTGGTTCGAGTTTCTGAGGACATGTGTGATGTGGAGGATTTTGTGGAGGCGAGGACAAAGGGGAGAAGAAAGACATATTTGGGCGCTACAAGAGGAAAGAGACGGTAGAGAGGGGAGAGAGAATATTTGTTGTGTCCCTAACCCTAATAGACATTTGCTACAGTTGTTTCATGTGCGATTATGTGTGTAGAAAAAATCTTTGAAAATGCAAACGAGTTGTTTGCGATGGCTAGGAGCATCGCACACGATGTGTGGTACGAGTACTCATGTGTGATGATTTGTAAGTTACACATACATGTCCTTATGTTAACACATGTGTGATAGCACGTGACACCGCATACGGTTGTGTATTGAGAATTCTGTGCTCCACGTAGTCTTCCCGCGCTCGAGTGAAGACTTCCTGCACACAAGGACCAGCTACTTCTAGTGCCATCCACAGGGGTAAATTGTAAAACCCTCAATCCCCTAGCTGATACGTCTACAATGTATCTATAATTTTTGATTGTTCCATGCTGTTATATTCTCAATCTTGGATGTTTTATAATCATTTTATAGTCATTTTATATCATTTTTTGGTACTAACCTATTGACATAGTACCAAGTGCCAGTTGCTGTTTTTTGCATGTTTTTTACATCGCAGAAAATCAATACCAAACGAGTCCAAACGCCACCAAACTTTACGGAGATTTTTTATGGACCAGAAGACACCTAATGGGCCCAGGCTGCACCTGGGGGGTGCTCCGAGGAGAGCACAACCCACCAGGGCGTGTTAGGAGGCCCAGGCGCGTCCTGGTGGGTTGTTCCCACCTCGGGTGCCCCCCGGACCGCCTCTTTGCTCTATAAATCCCCCCAATATTCCGAAAACCCTAGGGGAGTCGACAAAATATTGATCCAGCGGCTGCAGAGTCCAAAACCACCAGATCCAATCTAGACACCATCTCAGATGGAGTTCACCACCTCCATTAGTGCCTCTCCGATGATGTGTGAGTAGTTCTTTGTAGACCTTCGAGTCCATAGTTAGTATCTAGATGGCTTCCTCTCTCTCGCTTGATTCTCAATACAATGGTCTCTTGGAGATCCATATGATGTCTTTTTGCGGTGTGTTTATTGGGATCTGATGAACTTTGAGTTTATGATTAATTATATCTTTTTATATCCATGATAGTATTTGAGTTTCTTTGATCTCTTTTATGCATGATCTCTTATAGCCTCGTATTTCTTCTCCGATATTTGGATTTTGTTTGGCCAACTTTATCTATTTATCTTGCAATGGGAAGAGGTGCTTTGTAGTGGGTTTGATCTTACGGTGCTTGATCCCAGTGACACTGACACATATGTATCATTACTACTAAGGATAAAACGATGGGGTCTATCTCTACATAGATAGATCTTGTCTACATCATGTCATAGTTCTTATTGCATTACTCCGTTTCTCCATGAACTTAATACACTAGATGCATGCTGGATAGCGGTCGATGTGCGGAGTAATAGTAGTAGATGCAGGCAGGAGTCGGTCTACTAATCTTGGATGTGATGCCTATATAATGATCATTGCCTGGATATCATCATAATTATTTGAAGTTCTATCAATTGCCCAACAGTAATTTGTTCACCATCGTTTGCTATTTTTCTCGAGAGAAGCCACTAGTGAAACCTACGGCCCCCGGGTCTCTTTCTCATATATTTGCCTTTGCGATCTACTTTTCCTTTGCACTTATTTTCAGATCTATTAAACCAAAATACAAAAATACCTTGTTGCAATTTATTCTTATTTATTTTATTTGGCGTTTGATCTATCAATCTACTACAATTTATTCACGTTCGTTTGCATATTTCTGGCGCTGTTACCTGAAAGGGATTGACAACCCCTTTAATACATCGGGTTGCGAGTGGTTGTTATTTGCATGAAGGGGCTATTTATGTTGTGTTGCTTGGTTCTCCTACTGGTTTGATAACCTTGGTTTCATTATTGAGGGAAATACCTACCGTCGGTGTGCTGCATCATCCCTCACTCTTTGGGGTAATACCGACGTAGTCATAGCCGACATCAAAAGGAATTTCTGGCACCGTTGCTGGGGAGGATCTTCAATATATACTACGTTCCTTATCACAAATCTCATCTCCTTGCAATTTACATTATTTTCCATTTGCCTCTTGTTTTCCTCTCCCCCACTTCACAAAAAAATTCCGTTTTATTCGCCCCTCTTTTTCCGTTCGTCGTTTTCTTGTCATATTTATCCTTTCCTTGCAATCATGAGTGATTTCGGTATGGCACCAACAGATGATGGCCTAACTCCTAGGATTGGACTTACGAGCAATCTGGATGCTAAAACTTTTATCTTGGGGAAACGGAACATTATGGGAAAAGAACGTATCGAAGAATTCTTCATTTGTGTTGGGAATCTAAGTCTTGATGATGCTCATATACTTAAAACTACTAGATCTTATGTGGATGCTATTTCAGCACTAGTTCTGAAACTTGAGAGTAAATTTATTCATAACCATCCTACTTTACAAAGATTATTTTTTGATCTTCCCGTTATAAAAAACCCTAGGGCTAAAAAGTTGGCCACCCTTGTCCTTATGAATGAATTTGATTACATAATATGGGAAGCTAGGGAAATCTTTGATTTTTATGGTATGAATCGTGAAAACCTGTGATATATGAAATTCTTTACAATAGTGACTATGCTTTAAGACCTTTTCTTGGTGATAATAAAATCTTTGACGAGAATCTTAAAAGGGAAGCCCCCGTTTTAGATATAATCCAACAGGTTTTCAATAATGTTAATCAACATTACTCTTGGATTGTTGCAGGGAATCAAAAAGGTTATGATGAACACCAACTTAGGAACGCTAAGGTTTATATGGATAATATGTTTTATGTTGTGTTTACAAAACCCCATGATGAAGACACCTCTAAAAAAGTTAAGAAGAAGGATGACAAAACGTAGATCCTTGCTTTATGCCTAGCTAAGGGCGTAAAACTATAGCGCTTGTTGGGAGGCAACCCAATGAATAAAATTTATTTTTGCTTTTTGTTTCCTGTTTTTTTGGTGTTAGCATAATTATGCTACAGTTATGATTGTGTTTTTTGTGTTTTAATTAGTGTTTGTGCCAAGTAAAGCCTTTAGGATCTTCTTGGGTGATAGTGGTTTGATCTTGCTGAAAAAACAGAAACTTTTGCTCTCATGAAAATAATTCTCATTTTTTACCAAAGCATGATAAAATATCCATTCTTTTTGCAGTAGATCAATATACAAGTTGCTCAGGTCGTCCTAATATTTTAGAATTTTTGGAGTTAAATAAGTATTCGAAACATCCATATTTGTACAGACTGTTCTGTTTTTGACAGATTCTGTTTTCTTTGCGTTGTGTGCTTATTTCGATGGCTCTATCGTTTTCTTTGATGAGTATTTGCCATAGAAAAGTTGGAATACGGTAGATATAATGCAAGAACAAAATATGAATTGGTTTGATACAGTACTTGTAGTAGTGATTTATTTTCTTATACTAACGGATCTCACGAAGGTTTTGTTAAGTTTTGTGTGATTGAAGTTTTCAAGTTTTGGGTTATCTTACGATGGATGAAGGAATAAGGAGTAAGAAGAGCCTAAGCTTGATGATTCCCCGGCATCCCCGCTATTATCCAAAAGAGAGCAAGCAACTAAGCTTGGGGATGCCCCTGAGTGGCATCCCCTCTTTCTTCTAACGACCATCGGTATTTTACTCGAAGCTATATTTTTATTCTTCACATACTATGTGTTTTGCTTGGAGCGTCTTGTATGATATGAGTCTTTGCTTGTTTTATTTTGTGTTTTAAGTCTTGATTCCTTGCTGTACACACCAATTTGAGAGATCCAAAATTATTTCATGACTTAGAATTGCTCTCTATGCTTCACTTAAATCTTTTATGAGCTATGGACTTGCTCTAGTGCTTCACTTATATCTTTTTTAGCACGGTGTGCTTTAGTATTTTTGAAGAAATGCACTCTTGCTTCACTTAGATTTATTTGAGAGTTAGTACAAGAAAGTCTCTCTTGCTTCACTTAAATTAATTTGAGAGAAAAGAAAAATTATGCTCATGATCTTCACTTATATTTGTTTGAGCTTATCAAAAGCAACATATGAAAATTAGTTCCAAAGTGATAGATATCCAAGAAGGATATAATAAAAACTTTCATGAAGATCATTGGACAAAATAAACTTGATTCTTAGTAATAGTTTTGAGATATGATGATGTGATATGTGAGTTATGCTGATTAGTAATTATGATTTAGTAAGAATATTGGTGTTAAGGTTTGTGATTCCCTATGCAAGCATGAAAGTCAATAATTATGCAATGAAACTAATCCTACTTGTGGTGCATCATTCAGTGTTAATTATGCTTAATGCTCACTTATGATATTATTAGTTTCTTGGTTGGTCGCTTCTCAATCTTTTGCTAGCCTTCATTTTGCACTAAGTATGGTCTCTACTTGTGCATCCAAAAACCTTTACACCAGTTTTGCCACATGAGTCTACTATATCTACCGATATGCGGTATTCTTTTGCCGTTCTAAGCAAATTTGTATGTGCCATCTCTAATTTTCAAAATAAACTTCTCTTTCGTGTGTTCGTTTCGCTTGCAGAGCGATGAGGGGTTGCCAATATTTTCCATGCTAGATGTCTTATTCTCATGATGAGTGTTTATTCACTTGTCATTGCACGAGAGTGAGGCAAAGGTATTAGGGATGCCCATTCCCGAAATGAAAAATGAATTTACTTTATGTTGTCAAATAATAAATTCCTTGGAAAGTGTTGGTATGGAAGGCACACGTGGATACGGTTAGCCATGGAAAGTGAAAGTATGGTGGAAAAAGGAATAAACTTTATTTTCTCTTTGGGAACCGCCTATGATATATCTAGCATGGAAAGTGTTGGGAACTCTAAGTCATTTTCGTTGGTGGGAAGGGCACACCTCCAAAATGTTTTTATCTCTAATTTTTTTTGCTTTGAGCTCTAGCACCTCTACAAATCCCTACTTCCTTCTTCGGAGGGCATTTCTTTTACTTTATGCAATTTTTATTTCTGAATTTGAGTCTCCATCTTCTCTTATAAAAGCACCAACTAGGAGGCAATATGATCGTACTTGATCATTGGGTGTAGTTAATATGCGAGTGTTTTTCATGAATGGATCAATGGTTGAGCATGATGGGCTAGTGATAACTTATTTTAGCGTTGATATTTTGAAAGACATGGTTGCTTGTTGATATGTGTCAGTGGGAAACGACATCTGTGGGGTCACTAGGATCCCTTCTACGGTTGGCGGGCGCGGGGTTGTGTAAAGAACGGGTCTGGCGGTCAGCATGCAACTCGTTTACCCAGGTTCGGGCCGCAGAGACGCGTAAAACCCTAGTCCTGTTTTGATGTATATTTGAGTGTTCTTGTGTTCTTGAACTAGTTGTGATGTCTTTCTAGTCCAGAATATCCGAATCCCTCTCCAGTATGCCTCGGGCCTCCTTTTATAGAAAAAGGGGTCGCCACAGTGGCACACAGGAGGTGGAAAAGGTGTATAGTGGATGAGTCTATCCTCTGGCACCGTCAGACAAATGCATTTAATGCACTACCGACGTGCCCCTCTTGCTTTATTAGGGACGACAAAGAAGCTCATCCTAGCTGTCGTCGCCTCGCCTAGCTCCGACGCGTGTCCAAGCTGACGAGGCGTTGTAGCGCCATGTTGGCTGGCTGCTGGGCTGGCGCAATGGTGGAGCCTTCATGAAGATCTGCATGCCACCATGCAGGTGCTTGCTAAGTTGGTGTGGAGGCCGCGCGTTTCCACGCAGATGCCTGCCCAGCTGTTCGAGCTGGCAGCTGTATGGGAGTGGCGGTGGAGTCTTGGCAGGCGTGGGCCTGGCCGCGGCCCCGCAGGTGTCTTCGGCAAGGTCCTGCCTCGGCACCGCGGTCCTCCTCGGCAAGGATCTTGCCAGGGGTCTCGTGGACTTCCTTGGTAAGGATCTCGCTAAGGATCGTCGTCTTCTGGTTCTCGTCTGATCTTGCATATTAATGATCTCTACAAAGATCTGCATGCCACCATGGAGGTGCCTCTCGAGCCTTGGTTCCAATGTGGTTGATGGCGTCGGAAACCCTTGGGCTCAAGGGTGGCGCGCTCTGCTGGTGTCAGGCAAGTAGCCCCGGCAAGGATCTTGCCGGGGCTGCGGAAGCCACCCCGGCAAGGGTCTTGCCGGGAGAGTCCACCTCGCCCTCTTGCTCTCTTTGCGTCCCTAGTCTTGACGTTGCTTTGGTTGTCTTGCGCTCCGGCATCCCTCCTCTGCCCTCCTCAGTGTGGTCGTGGGCACGGCTCTGACTGCTCGTGCACAAGTAAAGGGGTGCAAAAGGAGAGCCCCTACTTTTGTACACCGACAATATGCTTGAGTATTTAAGTTATCATGTCAAAACTAGACTATTGCTTTGAACAATATAAAAGTCCAAATGTCCATGCTATAAAGAAAAGAAATATGATATGACATGATAGGCAGCATTCCACATCAAAAATTCTGTTTTTATCACTTACCTACTCGAGGACGAGTAGGAGTTAAGCTTGGGGATGTTGATACGTCTCCAACGTATCTATAATTTTTTATTGTTCCATGCTGTTATATTATCAATCTTGGATATTTTATAATCATTTCATAGTCATTTTATATCATTTTTGGTACTAACCTATTGACATAGTGCCAGTTGCTGTTTTTTGCATGTTTTTTACATCGCAGAAAATCAATACCAAACGGAGTCCAAATGCCACAAAACTTTACGGAGATTTTTTATGGACCAGAAGACACCTAATGGGCCTTGGCTGCGCCTGGGCGTGCTCCGAGGAGAGCACAACCCACCAGGGCACCCCAGGAGGCCCAGGCGCGTCCTGGTAGGTTGTGCCCACCTCGGGTGCCCCCTGGACCGCCTCTTTGCTCTATAAATACCCCAATATTCCCAAAACCCTAGGGGAGTCGATGAAATATTGATGTAGCCGCCGCAGAGTCTAGAACCACCAGATCCAATCTAGACACCATCTCGGATGGGGTTCACCACCTCCATTTGTGCCTCTCTGATGATGTGTGAGTAGTTCTTTGTAGACCTTCGGGTCCATAGTTAGTAGCTAGATAGCTTCCTCTCTCTCGCTTGATTATCAATACAATGGTCTCTTAGAGATCCATATGATGTAACTCTTTTTGCGGTGTCTTTGTTGGGATCTGATGAACTTTGAGTTTATGATCAGTTATATCTTTTTATATCCATGAAAGTATTTGAGTGTATTTGATCTCTTTTATGCATGATCTCTTATAGCCTCGTATTTCTTCTCTGATATTTGGGTTTTGTTTGGCGAACTTGATCTATTTATCTTGCAATGTGAAGAGGTGCTTTGTAGTGGGTTCGATCTTACGGTGCTTGATCCCAGTGACTGATACGTCTCCAACGTATCTATAATTTTTGATTGTTCCATGCTATTATATTATCTGTTTTGGATGTTTAATGGGCTTTAATATGCCCTTTTATATTATTTTTCGGACTAACCTATTAACCGGAGGCCCAGTGCCAGTTTATGTTTTTTTTGCCTTTTTTAGAGTTTCATAGAAAAGGAATACCAAATGGAATCCAAACGGAATGAAACCTTCGCGATGATCTTTCTTGGACCGAAAGCAAACTAGAAGACTTGGATTTGAAGTCTGGAATTCCGTGAGGCAGCCACGAGGCAGGAGGGCGCGCCCAGGGGGTAGGCACGCCCCCACCCTCGTGGGCCCCATGTAGATCCACCGACGTACTCCTTTCTCCTATATATACTCTTATACCCTAGATCAATCGTAGAGAGCCATGAAACCACTTTTCCACCACCGCAACCTTCTGTACCCGAGAGATCCCATCTTGGGGCCTTTTCGGTGATCTGCCGGAGGGGGAATCGATCACGGAGGGCTTCTACATCAACACCATAGCCTCTCCGATGAAGCGTGAGTAGTTTACTACAGACCTTCAGGTCCATAGTTATTAGCTAGATGGCTTCTTCTCTCTCTTTGATTCTCAATACAAATTTCTCCGCCATGTTCTTGGAGATCTATTCGATGTAATACTCTTTTGCGGTGTGTTTGCCGAGATCCGATGAATTGTGGGTTTATGAACAAGATTATCTATGAATATTATTTGGTTCTTCTCTGAATTCTTATAAGCATGATTTGATATCTTTGCAAGTCTCTTTGAATTATCGGTTTAGTTTGGCCTACTAGATTGATCTTTCTTGCAATGGGACAAGTGCTTAGCTTTGGATTCAATCTTGCGGTGTCCTTTCCCAGTGACAGTAGGGGCAGCAAGGCACATATTGTATTGTTGCCATTGAGGATAAAAAGATGGGGTTTATATCATATTGCTTGAGTTTATCCCTCTACATCATGTCATCTTGCTTAAAGCGTTACTCTGTTCTTATGAAGTTCATACTCTAGATGCATGTTGGATAGCGGTCGATGTGTGGAGTAATAGTAGTAGATGCAGAATCGTTTCGATCTACTTGACCCGGACGTGATGCCTATATTCATGATCATTGCCTAGATATTCTCATAACTATGTGCTTTTCTATCAATTTCTCGGCAATAATTTGTTCAACCACCGTAATACATGTTATCTTGAGAGAAGCCACTAGTGAAACCTATGGCCCCGGGTCTCTTTCTTATTATATTGCATCTCTTTTATTTACATCGCATCTCGTTCACTATTTTGCAATCTTTACTTTCCAATCTATACAACAAAAACACCAAAAAAATTACTTTACTATGTTTATCAGATCTCACTTTTGCGAGTGATCGTGAAGGGATTGACAACCCCTTTATCACGTTGGTTGCAAGGTTCTTGATTGTTTGTGTAGGTACTAGGTGACTTGTGCATTGTCTCCTACTGGATTGATACATTGGTTCTCAAAAACTGAGGGAAATACTTACGCTACTTTGATGCATCACCCTTTCCTCTTCAACGGAAAACCAACGCATGCTCAAGAGGTAGCAGTGACAGAAGGAGAACCGACACATATGTATCGTTGCTACTAAGGATAAAACGATGGGGTCTATCTCTACATAGATAGATCTTGTCTACATCATGTCATCATTCTTATTGCATTACTCCGTTTCTCCATGAACTAAATACACTAGATGCATGCTGGATAGCGGTCGATGTGTGGAGTAATAGTAGTAGATGCAGGCAGGAGTCGGTCTACTAATCTTGGACGTGATGCCTATATAATGATCATTGCCTGGATATCGTCAGGATTATTTGAAGTTCTACCAATTTCCCAACAGTAATTTGTTCACCCACCATTTGCTATTTTTCTCGAGAGAAGCCGCTAGTCAAACCTATGGCCCCGGGTCTCTTTCTCATATATTTGCCTTTGCGATCTACTTTTCCTTTGCATTTATTTTCAGATCTATTAAACCAAAAATACAAAAATACCTGACAACCCACAAGTGTAGGGGATCGCAATAGTTTTCGAGGGTAGAGTATTCAACCAAAATTTATTGATTCGACACAAGGGGAGCCAAAGAATATTCTCAAGTATTAGTAGCTGAGTTGTTAATTCAACCACACCTGGAAACTTAATATCTGCAGCAAGGTATTTAGTAGCAAAGTAATATGATAGTAATGGTAGCAGTGGTAAAAGGTAACGGTAGCAAAAGTAATATTTTTGGTGTTTTATAGTGATGATAACAGTAGCAACGGAAAAGTAAATAAGCGAAGGACAATGTATGGAAAGCTCGTACGCAATGGATCGGTGATGGAGAATTATGCCGGATGCAGTTCATCATGTAACATTCATAACCTAGGGTGACACAGAACTAGCTCCAGTTCATCAATGTAATGTAGGCATGTATTCTGAATATAGTCATACGTGCTTATGGAAAAGAAGTTGCATGACATCTTTTGTCCTACCCTCCCATGGCAGCGGGGTCCTAATGGAAACTAAGGGATATTAAGTCCTCCTTTTAATAGAGTACCGGAACAAAGCATTAACATATAGCGAATACATGAACTCCTCAAACTACGGCCACCACCGGTAAGTATCCCGATTATTTTCACTTCGAGGTTAACGGATCATAACACATAATAGGTGACTATAGACTTGCAAGATAGGATCAAGAACTCTCATATATTGATGAAAACATAATAGGTTCAGATCTGAAATCATGGCACTCGGGCCCTAGTGACAAGCATTAAGCATAGCAAAGTCATAGCAACATCAATCTCAGAACATAGTGGATACTAGGGATCAAACCCTAACAAAACTAACTCGATTACATGATAAATCTCATCCAAACCATCACCGTCCAGCAATCCTACGATGGAATTACTCATGCAAGGCGGTGAGCATCATGAAATTGGTGATGGAGGATGGTTGATGATGACGATGGCGACGGATTCCCCACTCCGGAGCCCCAAACGAACTCCCGATCAGCCCTCCCGAGAGAGTTTAGGGCTTGGCGGCGGCTCCATACTGTAAAACACGATGAATCCTTCTCCCCTGGGCCAGGTGGGTAGGCTGCTCAGGTGAGCTCCTGTTTCCTTTTTGTTTCTGCAGTTTTTTTTATTTAATCTTTTGCCACTGTTTCAAAATTCAAAATGATTTCAAAACAGTGCCAAAACACTCTGAAATATTTTATGTTACCTCTCTGGACTATTCCAGAAGTACATAAAACATTTCAAAGCATTTGAAAATATATTCATTATATATTATGAATATATCCCCAAATTCAAATAGATTATTGATTTAAATTCAGAGACCAAATAATTCCTTAAAAATGTTCCAAAATTTTGGTTTGACATCTAACTCTTGCCAAAATTCACAAAACTATTTTTAGTGCATTTTGGATTCACAGAATGCTATTTAAAGGGTTCTTGCCCTTCTTTTAAAATAATTTATGAGGCTTTGAATATTCCTCATTTCAATTTCTTGAATTAAACATGATGCATGCTCACTGATGCAACTATTACACTCAGATATTCTAGGGCTGTGACAACTCACCCCCACTAAACAAGAATCTCGTCCCGAGATTCAAGACGTGAGGTAAGAAGACATAGGGAACACAAAGCTAGCACAATCTTCACGATCTAGGTTGCACTTCATAAGAATGTTGATTCGATCATCACCTTTGCCTCGACGACTTGCTCTGAGAACTCCATCCAACACGAAGATGACAAAAAGAAACTCTATAGGAATCGATCTTCTCAAAAATCAAGCGATACACGATAAACTCATGGAATGAGATGTTGATTCATCTCTTGATCTAAGAGACAAACACACATTAAGAGGGATGGAGAGAACAAATGATGGAAGTTCAATTTGGTAGGAAACACTCACATGCTTGAGTAGGATGGTGCATAGGTTTCAAGGTAGCGAGGAGTTGATTACCATGATTCCATAACAGGGCACCTCAGGGGCGACGACTCGTAGAATTATTCCCTTAAGTGGCAAAAAGAATTACTTTTGATTCGGAGATCATTGAAACTCTTTATACCAGCCTAAGGCAATCACAATCGATCATTTGAAGGAGTTCAAAAGAATGACATACTTGGACTAGAAAGGATGATGTGGACTCCCTTGTTGAAGACAACGCAATGGATGATTTTGCTTATCAGCGAAAATGGATGGGACCCATGGTAAGTCCACTTTTGAAGATGATCCTGAACAACAACTACTGAGGTGCAAGCTAGGAACAAAATGCAAATGTTGGGAATGATTCTGGTAACTGGGGAAGAACTCAACAGTCGAGAGTGAGTCCACTGTTTGAAAAGGTTATAACATAACTGAGGAAACTGGAAGCAAATCCCAGTTAACGCCAACGGTAAAACCTAGTGCTTGTGCGTGCTCTCAAGAACTTGAGCATCTCCATATTCATCAAGGTTTTACCAATATCCATGTCAAGGATCCTGGCAACACAACATACCACCATGATGAATGGTGATGGATGATGCAGATGCAAAGGAAGATAACACTTTCTCAGATTTCACCTTAGTGAGGCCAAGGGAACAAAATCTGGATGATCGACCGAGAGACATATAGCACTCCGCTTCTAATGTTTCCTTGATGTGCTAGTGTATCCCATTCATAGATATGGTTTGATATATAGAACATCAGGTAAAAGGCCGGACTTCGGGAGCACAAGAATCCGTAAGTATTAACTACGGAGGTAAATTCTACGAAAATCCTCATGGGGAGGTGGCCAACTTTCTTCAATCGAGATACTACAATAATAGGTCTTCCGGCTGGATGTGATGGCCACGACATCCACTTTACCGGTTATTGAGGGACCAATATTATAGTTCTTGGAAAATGCTCCAACAATCATATCTATCTGAGATTCAGATCTGGTTGGTGTCAGGATATTCCAGACTCATCGAGTCTAGAAAGGAAAGTGAAAGTTTGCCACACAAATCGACGAGACGACATTGCGAGATTCTCGGGGAATGAACTGCGATAGCAAGCTCCAAAACATGAGCTGGTTCTACTACAACATGTGAACACGTTGTCCCAGACAAGTATGACCACATAGTAGTCTTATAACAAAACACTACCGAGTTCTGGTGGGGAACCATCATTGAGGATATGAAAATCTTGTGAATGACCTAGGATAGCACAACAACTCCTTTTCCTGGAACAGGTCAATCAGTGGCTTAGTGTGCTATGGAATTCATATGGAATGAAGATGATCAGTCTATCAGACCATGGAATACTTCGCACGTGCATGACTGACTTGGGATGATTCCAGAGGAAGCAAAACTAACTTTCTCGTACTCACGGCGGCAACTTGCACCAAATGCCCGTGAATCATAGGAGGTCACTTCTTTCATCCAACATATGCTTCATGAGCTAGCATGAAGAGATGCTTTCAAAAGTTTCCAACACTCGCTTAATGTTCGACAAAATCATGGAGAGGACATGGATGTTCTCGATGGGCTCAACAACAATTCATCCAGGTTTCCATATAAATGGAATTCCATAATTAAGTGAACTATGTGATAGTATTGGTCAGACCAAAGGATGTAATGGTGTATGCTCGAGGAACAACCACGAGTAAGACAACATTATGAATATCGTTGGCTCTAACTTGATTTGACGATAGCCCACACTCAAATCAAGGTTTGGACAAGATGATAGATTCAACAACCGATCACGAGGAACAATCTATGAAGGTATCATCTCTCGTCAACACACACACACAAGATATCCCCTTTGGAGTGAACTAAGTGGATTAAGCTTTTTTTCTTCCAACTCTCCAAGTTGTTATTTAGCTTGACCAACTAGCTCAGGGGTATCCAACACAGATTCTTGGAGAAGGAGTGGTTTACAAGAAACCAACTTGATCACGAACTCAACATAGCGGTCAGGTGACAACCTGGTAACACTTCCGAGAAGATATTCGGAAATTCACGAACCACCGATATGTTACGAAGCTCGAGAACAATCTTGCTTTGCGAGGCAAGACGATGTGACCAATAGAGCAAGGGTTTGACACAATCCTAACTCATTGATCGAATAGTGCACCAGAAATAAGGACAAGGTAGCACGATCAATCCTAGAATAGTGATTCGATAACCAACCCGCTAAGAATGATAATAATAATGTCCATAACTACCAAGCAACGAGTTGCTCGGGGTATTGATTTCACACATCACAATTCAATTGTCGGCATTCCGGTCACAACAACACGGAACCGAGGAATGAACAATGATGGCAGGAAATATCACTAAATTATGAATTCATAAGAGATGGTGCAATTCTCATGACATTCTTGACATAAGACGGTGATACTTCAGGGTAGAACATAATCAAAAGCTGGGTTGGCATTTGATCTGCGGAATACAACTGCTTTGACCCAATCCAAGAAATGGATAAGGTACCAGAGTTTGTTCTCCTAGTCATTCTGAACAAGAATGGCTTGACGGACCACAAGAACGATAAGCACCGATGAATGAATGCTCACATACTCTTGACTATCAACTGATAGATGAAGGTCGGAATATAACTGAAGGGGGACAACTCAAAGGAACATATAACTTTCTGAGTTGTGGATGCATAGATTAGTATGTCGAACGAGTTTAACATATTTCTTTTGGATAACCCATGCAAAGGTAGAACTGGCAGAGTCACAATTTAGAATGGAGAACTCCTCAAGATCACTTTGGTTGTGATCTTTTGGTTCAAAAGAACTTCTGCCATAAGCAGTTCATGGTATTTGGAAGAAGGAAATACCACGTACCTCGAGGACTATCGCAAAAGGTTACTAATATTCTAAAGAAACTAACAAACACTATCAACAAGAGGTAAGTAGAGTAAAACTTGGGCTCAAAAACCCAGAAATAGAATGCCTACTACTAAATGGCATCACTGGATGCTTTCAAGAATGATGGCCAGAATCATCACACGGGGAACACAAAACATAGCTAGATTACTAGGTAATCTTCTGAGACACCTAGGATCATAATAATAACTCCAACATGTATGTCGATGCAATAAATTACCTCAACGCATCGGATAGTATGGTTTGACTGGCCCAAAAGACATCGAACACAGGAGAAAGGGGTTTGCAAATGCATCAGATTGTTTAGAAACCTGGGATGACTCGGACATCATAACGGCTGTAAATGCTCAAAAACATTTGAGATATCCTGCAAAATGGTGGCATAACCACTCAATATCACAATATCAAGGTTCTGAGACCAGCTATGGACATATGGAAGTAGTAGGAGCTGAACTGAGGCTTAAACCCAACAATCCTAGGCAACTACGGTTTAGTAACACGTCATCCTGAGAGATAGAAGAGAAGCCTAGTTCTTAACCCCGTAGAAAAGATAAGATGATTCAGATCAGAAGGTCATGAGGATAAGGAGTAAAAAGAGCCTTACGTTCCCTTCCACAATCAATTCCCTTATATAACTAAAGCATTTCTAGACTCAACTTCGACCAGCTTGGCTTGGTAATCCTACAGGCAGTCAGGCTCTGATACCAAAACTGTCAGGACCCCGATTCCAAGTCACATCGATCTAGCATGTAACACCTCATATCGCTTTGCGGTTTCACGCAAGGTATTCCCACGGGTGTCGCCTTACTATGGCCCGGGACCGTTTGCGTCTTTTGGCTCATGTATATGATAGTGTCGCTAGCATCCATATGATAGAGAACCCGGGCCGACATGGCTAGTCGTGAACCCAAAGCGGCACCAACCTATGGGGACAGGCATACATGTATCACATCGAGCATGTCGGTCAGCAGCGTGATAATCCGGGCTATAGCACTGGGCTAACAGGACTCCGGAAACCCGGGCTGTAGCAGGCTAGGCAGGACTCCGGATGTCACCGCGTGACATTTCCCCGAAGGGACAGACACAGGAACGAAGTGAAACACATGCCGGCCAGTCAAGTGTCCTGAGCAGTAGTGCTGGGCTAGCAGGCCTCCGGTGAACCAGGCTGTAGCGGACTACTATGGCTCATGGAAGCACAAGACTACATTTCCCCATAAGATAGGCTACCAAGGATAAACAACTAGGTTGTCGGATCCCACACATACCAAGCATTTCAATCATACACACAATATGCTGGATATGTGTAAATACAACATGGCATCACAACATAACTCTATGACTCAATTATTTATTCATTAGGCTCCGAAGAGCGAGATATTACAAACATGGGTCTCATGACCCAACATTCAGAGCATACAAGTCAAAGCACATGCAGAAACTTAACTTGTCTGAGTACAGACAACTAAAAATGAAGAAGGCTGAGGAGCCTGACTATCTACCAGACCCTCCCAAGGGTACAAGATCGTAGTTGAGGTAACAAGCTAAACGTCGAAGCCACGTGGAACTACTAGCGAGATTGAAGTCTCTCTGCAAAACATAAAATAAGCAAACGCGAGTACAAATTTACCAAGCAAGACTTACATCAGAACTAACTACATATGCATTGGTATCAACAAAGAGGGTGGTGGAGTTTAACTGCAGCAAGCCAGCTTTGACTCAGTGGCTAACCAGAACTACGAATGCAAGTAACTCTTTTGAGGTGGCGCACACGAGTCCACAAATTCACCATACCAATACACCACTATGGATCCGCTCCCGTCTCCCTGCGAGAACGCCATCCATAGCACTCATGCTTATCTTGCGAGTTTTAGAGTATCCACTTTCACTTGTCTATGAACTATGCAAGGGGTCCAAGTTTCCATATCCGAGGAATCCGGCTATTCGAATAGATAATGATAACCCTGCAGGAGTGTACTTCTTCACACACGCTCTCGCCACTTATCGCCCTGTACACGTCATGTACCTCGGCAACCTTCAAGTGGAAGCCGGGCGAGGGAGTCGGCCACGACCTGGCTAACCAACAAGTCTCTAGTGCAGGTTTATCGCCTATTCGGGTTCCATCCGCAAGGAGATCCGGCCGGGGTGTCGCTCACAGCCCCAAACGATGTGTGCAGGGTTCCCAAGCCCACCATCCGGGTGCGACTTGGTACACCGTGCCACTGTGCCTAGTCTGTCCCAAGCCCACCTGTATCGGGTGTCACGGTAGACTACTAACACTACCTATAAACACCAGAAACTAGTTGCAACTCCTGGACAAAGATCAAGTTGATTAATAAGCTGAGAGGGGCCGAGTTACCGGAACCCAATGTGTGGTAGTAACTGTTCATGGATCACAAACACAGAACTCAGTTCCTGAGAACGGTAGACTACTAACACTACCTATAAACACCAGAAACTAGTTGCAACTCCTGGAAAAAGATCAAGTTGATTAATAAGCTGAGAGGGGCCGAGTTACCGGAACCCAATGTGTGGTAGTAACTGTTCATGGATCACAAACACAGAACTCAGTTCCTGAGAACGGCTGCAATGAGACAACCCACCATGTACTCCTACATGGCCTCTCACCGCTACCTTTACCAAATCGTGTTCACACACTTAGCTCTCAACGGTAGGACATGCTCACCATGTTCCAATTCATTCCCGATGAATCAGACCTGACTCAACTCTAAGCAATAGCAGGCATGACAACAAGCATGAATGAGTAGGCACATCAGGGCTCAAACAACTCCTACTCATGCTAGTGGGTTTCATCTATTCACTGTGGCAATGACAGGTCATGCAGAGGAAAGGGGTTCAACTACCGCAGCATGTAACAGTTGAATCGGTGTTGTCCTAATGCAGTAAAAGAGAGCAGGAGCGAGAGAGTGGGATTGTATCGAAATGAACAAGGGAGTTTTGCCTGCCTGGCACTTCTGAAGATATTATAGCTCTTCATCGGTGTCATCGATCACGTGTCAGAACCACGTCTATCGAGAGGGGACAAACACCGGCAACTGAGAAAGAACACAATCAATGTGATGCCACAATATGATGGATGATCATGACATGGCAATATGCTGTGATTTGAGCTAATGCATCTAGCTATGATTTAAATGAAGTTGGCTTGAATACATGATTCAAATTCCAACCCCATATATGATTATTTAAATGCCCTTTATTTTCTTTGTCCAAAACAGAGGACAAACATTGTTCAAACATGCATGAAAATGGTACAGATGGATTCCTTGAATTTTTCTGATAATTTTTCATATATAACTTATTTCATTTGGAGTTACGGTTGATTTTCTATGATTTTTAGAAGTTTGAAGTATTTTCTGAAATTCATAAATCCTTTTCTGATTTATTCTAATTTCCAGAAAATAGTAACAGCGTCAGCATGATGTCAGGATGACATCAGCGGTCAACAGACCCGGTCCTGGTTAAACCTGATCTTGGGGGCCCGCATGTCATAGACTCAGTGTTAAGTGGATATTAAACCGGGGCTAAATATTTGCGGGGCCGGCGTGTCAGTGACTGTGTTGGGGGGGATAATTAAGCACATGCTTAACTCTAAACTAATGACGCCATGTCATCTAAACGGCGATTAGTCGCCGGTTCTAAGCGAGAGGCAGCGGCGCTCCCCGTCCGGCCATCTCCGGCGACGAGAGCAAGCGTGGCTGGGCTCTACGTACTCAGGGCGACGCGACGCGTCGAGTGGTGGATGTGGCAGGTGCGGAGGCTGGCTTTAGCGGCGGCGACGGCGAGCTTTGGCGGAGGCCGGAGCTCGGGTTCGGTCACGCGCGAGGCTGTGGCGCTTTAGCCAGAGCGCAGAGGGGCGCATGGGGATCCTGGGGACCCGGCGAGCACGCGGGAGCTACTGGAGCGAGCGGAAGAGCTCCGGGGCGCGAGGTTTGTTGGCCATGGCGATGGCTGGAGCTCGGTGCTTGTGGGGCCGACGGCTACGGCGCGGGAACAAGCAGGAGAGGAGGGGGAAAACGAAGGAGTCCTCACAGCGAAGTCGTTGAGCATCTCAGACGGCTTGGGGACGGCTTGGGGACGGTGAATCGGAGCCGGCGATCTTCGGTGCCCGTCGGTGAAGACGATGATGATGGCGTTACTGTAGGGCTCCCGGCGTCGTGTGCGTTGCAGAAGACGACGTATGCGACGAGTGCGGAGCTTCCAGACAAGTGGGGAGGTGGCGGTGAGCTGCGCGCTGTGGGTGTGCTCGGGCGGCTGCGGAGAGAGAGCCAGAGCGGTGGGGAGAGGCCAGAGAGGTGGGGGAGTGGGCGAGGGGGTGCTGGGCGTCTCCAGGCGCCGACTAGGATGAAGGAGCGGCCACCAGCGCGAAGCAGGAGGTGGAGGGCTCCGCGGGTGCGCGCGCGTGTTTGCTCCTGCCTACTGGCAGGAGCAAGACGATGAGCGAGGAGGTAAGTGGGCTGGGCCGGCTTCTCTCCTGGGCCAGGTGGGTAGGCTGCTTAGGTGAGCTCATGTTTCCTTTTTGTTTCTGCTATTTTTTTATTATTTACTCTTTTGCCACTATTTCAAAATTCAAAATAGTGCCAAAACACTCTGAACTATTTTATGCTACCTCTCTGGACTATTCCAAAAGTACATAAAACATTTCAATGCATTTGAAAATATATTCATTATATATTATGAATATATCCCCAAACTCAAATAGATTATTGATTTAAATTCAGAGACCAAAAAATTCCTTAAAAATGTTCCAGAATTTTGGTTTGATATATAACTCTTGCCAAAATTCACAAAACTATTTTTAGGGCATTTTGGATTCACAGAATGCTATTTAAAGGGTTCTTTCTCTTCTTTTAAAATAATTTATGAGGCTTTGAATATTCCTCATTTCAATTTCTTGAATTAAACATGATGCATGCTCACTGATGCAACTATTACACTCAGATATTCTAGGGCTGTGACAACTCGCCCCCACTAAACAAGAATCTCGTCCCGAGATTCAAGACGTGAGGTAAGAAGACAGAGGGAACACAAAGCTAGCACAATCTTCACGATCCAGGTTGCACTTCATAAGAACGTTGATTCGATCATCACCTTTGCCTCGACGTCTTGCTCTGAGAACTCCATCCAACACGATGATGACAAAAAGAAACTCTATAGGAATCGATCTTCTCAAAAATCAAGCGATGCACGATAAACTCATGGAATGAGACGTTGATTCATCTCTTGATCTAAGAGACAAACACACATCAAGAGGGATGGAGAGAACAAATGATGGAAGTTCAATTTGGTAGGAAACACTCCCACGCTTGAGTAGGATGGTGCATAGGTTTCAAGGTAGCGAGGAGTTGATTACCATGATTCCATAACGGGGCACCTCAGGGGCGACGACTCGTAGAATTATTCCCTTAAGTGGCAAAAAGAATTACTTTTGATTCAGAGATCATTGAAACTCTTTATACCAGGCTAAGGCAATCACAATCGATCATTTGAAGGAGTTCAAAAGAATGACATACTTGGACTAGAAAGGATGATGTGGACTCCCTTGTTGAAGACAACGCAATGGATGATTTTGCTTATCATCGGAAAGGGATGGGACCCATGGTAAGTCCACTTTTGAAGATGATCCTGAACAACAACTACTGAGGTGCAAGCTGGGAACAAAATGCAAATGTTGGGAATGATTCTGGTAACTGGGGAAGAACTCAACAGTCGAGAGTGAGTCCACTGTTTGAAAAGGTTATAACATAACCGAGGAAACTGGAAGCAAATCCCAGTTAACGCCAACGGTAAAACCTAGTGCTTGCGCATGCTCTCAAGAACTTGAGCATCTCCATATTCATCAAGATTTTACCAATATCCGTGTCAAGGATCCTGGCAACACAACATACCACCATGATGAATGGTGATGGATGATGCAGATCCAACGGAAGATAACACTTTCTCAGATTTCACCTTAGCGAGGCCAAGGGAACAAAATTTGGATGATCGACCGAAAGACATATAGCACTCCGCTTCTAATGTTTCCTTTATGTGCTAGTGTATCCCATTCATAGATATGGTTTGATATATAGAACATCAGGTAAAAGGTCGGACTTCGGGAGCACAAGAATCCGTAAGTATTAACTACGGAGGTAAATCCTACGAAAATCCTCATGGGGAGGTGGCCAACTTTCTTCAATCGAGATACTACAATAATAGGTCTTCCGGCTGGATGTGTTGGCCACGACATCCACTTTACCGGTTATCGAGGGACCAATATTATAGTTCTTAGAAAATGCTCCAACCATCATATCTGCCTGAGATTCAGATCTGGTTGGTGTCAGGATATTCCAGACTCATCGAGTCTAGAAAGGAAAGTGAAAGTTTGCAACACAAATCGACGACACGACGTTGCGAGATTCTCGGGGAATGAACTGTGATAGCAAGCTCCAAAACATGAGCTGGTTCTGCTACAACATGTGAACACGTTGTCCCAGACAAGTATGACCACATAGTAGTCTTATAAATAAACACTACCGAGTTCTGGTGGGGAACCATCATTGAGGATATCAAAATCGTGTCAATGACCTAGGATAGCACAACAACTCCTTTTCTTGGAACAGGTCAATCAGTGGCTTAGTGTGCTATGGAATTCATATGGAATGAAGATGATCAGTCTATCAGACCATGGAATACTTCGCACGTGCATGACTGACTTGGGATGATTCCAGAGGAAGCAAAACTAACTTTCTCAAACTCACGGCGGCAACTTGCACCAAATGCACGTGAATCAGAGGAGATCACTTCTTTCATGCAACATATGCTTCATGAGCTAGCATGAAGAGATGCTTTCAAAAGTTTCCAACACTCGCTTAATGTTTGACAAAATCATGGAGAGGACATGGATGTTGTCGATGGGCTCAACAACAATCCATCCAGGTTTCCATATAAATGGAATTCCATAATTAAGTGAACAATGTGATAGTATTGGTCAGACCAAAGGATGTAATGGTGTATGCTCAAGGAACAACCATGAGTGAGACAACATTATGAATATCGTTGGCTCTAACTTGATTTGACGATAGCCCACACTCAAATCAAGGTTTGGATAAGATGATAGATTCAACAACCGATCACGAGGAACAATCGATGAAGGTATCATCTCTCGTCAACACACACACAAGATATCCCCTTTGGAGTGAACTAAGTGGATTAAGCTTTTTTTTCTTCCAACTCTCCAAGTTGTTATTTAGCTTGACCAACTAGCTCAGGGGTATCCAACACAGATTCTTGGAGAAGGAGTGGTTTACAAGAAACCAACTTGATCACGAACTCAACATAGCGGTCAGGTGACAACCTGGTAACACTTCCGAGAAGATATTCGGAAATTCACGAACCACCGATATGTTACGAAGCTCGAGAACAATCTTGCTTTGCGAGGCAAGACGATGTGACCAACAGAGCAAGGGTTTGACACAATCCTAACTCATTGATCGAATAGTGCACCAGAAATAACGACAAGGTAGCACGATCAATCCTAGAATAGTGATTCGATAACCAACACGCTAAGAATGGTAATAATGTCCATAACTACCAAGCAAAGAGTTGCTCGGGGTATTGATTTCACACATTACAATTCACTTGTCGGCATTCTGCTCACAACAACATGGAACCGAGGAATGAACAATGATGGCAAGAAGTATCACTAAATCAAGAATTCATAAGAGGTGGTGCAATTCTCATGACATTCTTGACATAAGACGGTGATACTTCAGGGTAGAACATAATCAAAAGCTGGGTTGGCATTTGATCTGTGGAATACAACTGCTTTGACCCAATCCAAGAAATGGATAAGGTACCAGAGTTTGTTCTCCTAGTCATTCTGAACTAGAATGGCTTGACGGACCACAAGAACGATAAGCACCGATGAACGAATGCTCACATACTCTTGACTATCAACTGATAGATGAAGGTCGGAATATAACTGTAGGGGGACAACTCAAAGGAACATATAACTTTCTGAGTTGTGGATGCATAGATTAGTATGTCGAATGAGTTCAACATATTTCTTTCGGATAACCCATGCAGAAAAGTAGAACGGGCAGAGTCACAATTTAGAATGGAGAACTCCTCAAGAGCACTTTGGTTGTGATCTTTTGGTTCAAAAGAACTTCTGCCATAAGCAGTTCATGGTATTTGGAAGAAGGAAATACCACGGACCTCGAGGACTATCGCAAAGGTTACTAATATTCTAAAGAAACTAACAAACACTATCAACAAGAGGTAAGTAGAGTGAAACTTGGGCTCAAAAACCCAGAAATAGAATACCTACTACTAAATGGCATCACTGAATGCTTTCAAGAATGATGGCAAGAATCATCACACGGGGAACACAAAACATAGCTAGATTACTAGGTAATCTTTTGAGACACCTAGGATCACAATAATAACTCCAACATGTATGTCGAGGCAATAAATTACCTCAACGCATCGGATAGTATGGTTAGACTGGCCCAAAAGACATCGAACACAGGAGAAAGGGATTTGCAAATGCATTAGATTGTTTAGAAACCTGGGATGACTCGGACAGCATAACGGCTGTAAATGCTCAAAAAGATTTGAGATATCCTGCAAAATGGTGGCATAACCACTCAATATCACAATATCAAGGTTCTGAGACCAGCTATGAACATTTGGAAGTAGTAGGAGCTGAACTGAGGCTTAAACCCAACAATCCTAGGCAACTACGGTTTAGTAACACGTCATCCTAAGAGATAGAAGAGAAGCCTAGTTCTTAACCCCGTAGAAAAGATAAGATGATTCAGATCAGAAGGTCATGAGGATAAGGAGTAAAAAGAGCCTTACGTTCCCTTCCACAATCAATTCCCTTATATAACTAAAGCATTTCTAGACTCAACTTTGACCAGCTTGGCTTGGTAATCCTACAGGCAGTCAGGCTCTGATACCAAAACTGTCAGGACCCCGATTCCAAGTCACATCGATCTAGCATGTAACACCTCATATCGCTTTGCGGCCTCACGCAAGGTATTCCCACGGGTGTCGCCTTACTATGGCCCGGGACCGTTTGCGTCTTTTGGCTCACGTATATGATAGTGTCGCTAGCATCCATATGATAGAGAACCCGGGCCGATATGGCTAGTCGTGAACCCAAAGCGGCACCAACCTATGGGGACAGGCATACATGTATCACATCGAGCATGTCGGTCAGCAGCATGTGAATCCGGGCTGTAGCACTGGGCTAACAGGACTCCGGAAAGCCGGGCTGTAGCAGGCTAGGCAGGACTCCGGATGTCACCGTGTGACATTTCCGCGAAGGGACAGACACAGGAACGAAGTGAAACACATGCCGGCCAGTCAAGTGTCCTGAGCAGTAGTGCTGGGCTAGCAGGACTCCGGTGAACCGGGCTGTAGCGGACTACTATGGCTCATTGAAGCACAAGACTACATTTCCCCATAAGAGAGGCTACCAAGGATAAACAACTAGGTGTCGGATCCCACACATACCAAGCATTTCAATCATACACATAATATGCTCGATATGTGTAAATACAACATGGCATCACAACATAACTCTACAACTCAAGTATTTATTCATTAGGCTCCGAAGAGCGAGATATTACAAACATGGGTCTCATGACCCCAACATTCAGAGCATACAAGTCAAAGCACATGCGGAAACTTAACTTGTCTGAGTACAGACAACTAAAAATGAAGAAGGCTGAGGAGCCTGACTATCTACCAGACCCTCCCAAGGGTACAAGATCGTAGCTGAGGTAACAAGCTAAACGTCGAAGCCACGTGGAACTACTAGCGAGATTGAAGTCTCTCTGCAAAACATAAAATAAGCAAACGTGAGTACAAATGTACCCAGCAAGACTTACATCAGAACTAACTACATATGCATCGGTATCAACAAAGAGGGTGGTGGAGTTTAACTGCAGCAAAGCAGCTTTGACTCAGTGGCTAACCTGAACTACGACTGCAAGTAACTCTTTTGAGGTGGCGCACACGAGTCCACAAATTCACCATACCAATACACCACTATGGATCCGCTCCCGTCTCCCTGCGAGAACGCCATCCATAGCACTCACGTTTATCTTGCGAGTTTTAGAGTATCCACTTTCACTTGTCTATGAACTATGCAAGGGGTCCAAGTTTCCATATCCGAGGAATCCGTCTATTCGAATAGATAATGATAATCCTGCAGGGGTGTACTTCTTCACACATGCTCTCGCCACTTATACCCCTGTACACGTCATGTACCTCGGCAACCTTCAAGCGGAAGCCGGGCGAGGGAGTCGGCCACTACCTGACTAACCAACAAGTCTCTAGTCCAGGTTTATCGCCTATTCGGGTTCCATCCGCAAGGAGATCCGGTCGGGGTGTCGCTCACGGCCCCAAACGATGTGTGCAGGGTTCCCAAGACCACCATCCGGGTGCGGCTTGGTACACCTTGCCACCGTGCCTAGTCTGTCCCAAGCCCACCTGTACCGGGTGCCACTTGGTAGACTACTAACACTACCTACAAAAACCAGAAACTAGTTGCAACTCCGGGACAGAGATCGAGTTGATTAATAAGCTGAGAGGGGCCGAGTTACCGGAACCCAATGTGTGGTAGTAACTGTTCATGGATCACAAACATAGAACTCAGTTCCTGAGAACGGCTGCAATGAGACAACCCACCATGTACTCCTACATGGCCTCTCACCGCTACCTTTACCAAATCGTGTTCACACACTTAGCTCTCAATGGTAGGACATGTTCACCACGTTCCAATTCATTCCCGATGAATCAGACCTGACTCAACTCTAAGCAATAGCAGGCATGACAACAAGCATGAATGAGTAGGCACATCAGGGCTCAAACAACTCCTACTCATTCTAGTGGGTTTCATCTATTTACTGTGGCAATGAAAGGTCATGTAGAGGAAAGGGGTTCAACTACCACAGCATGTAACAGTTGAATCGGTGTTGTCCTAATGCAGTAAAAGAGAGCAGGAGCGAGAGAGTGGGATTGTATTGAAATGAACAAGGGGGTTTTGCTTGCCTGGCACTTCTGAAGATATTATAGCTCTTCATCGGTGTCATCGATCACGTCGTCGGAACCACGTCTATCGAGAGGGGACAAACACCGGCAACTGAGAAAGAACACAATCAATGTGATGCCACAATATGATGCATGATCATGACATGGCAATATGCTGTGATTTGAGCTAATGCATCTAGCTATGATTTAAATGAAGTTGGTTTGAATACATGATTCAAATTCCAACCCCATATATGATTATTTAAATGCCCTTTATTTGTTTTGTCCAAAACAGAGGGCAAACATTGTTCAAACATGCATGAAAATGGTACAGATGGATTCCTTGAATTTTTCTGATAATTTTTCATATATAATTTATTTCATTTGGAGTTACGGTTGATTTTCTATGATTTTTAGAAGTTTGAAGTATTTTCTGAAATTCATAAATCCTTTTCTGATTTATTCTAATTTCTAGAAAATAGTAACAGCGTCAGCATGATGTCAGGATGACATCAGTGGTCAACAGACCCGGTCCTGGTCAAACCTGATCTTGGGGGCCCGCATGTCATAGACTCAGTGTTAAGTGGATATTAAACGGGGCTAAATATCTGCGTGGCCGGCGTGTCAGTGACTGTGTTGGGGGGGCTAATTAAGCACATGCTTAACTCTAAACTAATGACGCCATGTCATCTCAACGGCGACTAGTCGCCGGTGCTAAGCGAGACGCAGCGGCGCTCCCCGTCCGGCCATCTCCGGCGACGAGAGCAAGCATGGCTGGGCTCTACGTACTCAGGGCGACGCGACCCGTCGAGTGGTGGATGCGGCAGGTGCGGAGGCTGGCTTTAGCGGCGGCGACGGTGAGCTTTGGCGAAGGCCGGAGCTTGGGTTCGATCACGCGCGAGGCTACGGCGCGTTAGCCAGAGCGCAGAGGGGCGCATGGGGATCCTGGGGACCCGGCGAGCACGCGGGAGCTACTGGAGCGAGCGGAAGAGCTTCGGGGCGCGAGGTTTGTCGGCCATGGCGATGGCCGGAGCTCGGTTCTTGCGGGGACGACGGATACGGTGCGGGAACGAGCAGGAGAGGAGGGGGAAAACGAAGGAGTCCTCACAGCGAAGTCGTTGAGCATCTCAGACGGCTTGGGGACGGCTTGGAGATGGTGAATCGGAGCCGGCGGTCTTCGGTGCCTGTCGGTGAAGATGACGATGATGGCGTTACTGTAGGGCTCCAGGTGTCTTGTGCGTTGACGAAGACGACGTACGCGACGAGTGCGGAGCTTCCAGACAAGTGGGGAGGCGAGGGGAGGCCACTAGGCACGGCGGCGGTGAGCTGCGCGCTGCGGGTGTGCTCGGGCGGCTGCGGAGAGAGAGCCAGAGCGGTGCGGAGAGGCCAGAGAGGCGGGGGAGTGGGCGAGGGGGTGCTGGGCGTCTCTAGGCGCGGACTAGGACAAAGGAGCGGCCTCCAGCGCGAAGCAGGAGGTGGAGGGCTCCGCGGGTGCCCGCGTGTGTTCGCTCCTGCCTACTGGCAGGACGAAGACGACGAGCGAGGAGGTAAGTGGGCTGGGCCGGCTTCTCTCCTGGGCCAGGTGGGTAGGCTGCTCAGGTGAGCTCTTGTTTCCTTTTTATTTCTGCTATTTTTTTTATTTACTCTTTTGCCACTGTTTCAAAATTCAAAATGAATTCAAAACAGTGCCAAAACACTCTGAACTATTTTATGCTACCTCTCTGGACTATTCCAAAAGTACATAAAACATTTCAAAGCATTTGAAAATATATTCATTATATATTATGAATATATCCCCAAATTCAAATAGATTATTGATTTAAATTCAGAGACCAAATAATTCCTTAAAAATGTTCCAGAATTTTGGTTTGATATATAACTGTTGCCAAAATTCACAAAACTATTTTAGGGCATTTTGGATTCACAGAATGCTATTTAAAGGGTTCTTGCCCTTCTTTTAAAATAATTTATGAGGCTTTGAATATTCCTCATTTGAATTTCTTGAATTAAACATGATGCATGCTCACTGATGCAACTATTACACTCAGATATTCTAGGGCTATGACAACTCGCCCCCACTAAACAAGAATCTCGTCCCGAGATTCAAGACGTGAGGTAAGAAGACAGAGGGAACACAAAGCTAGCACAATCTTCACGATCCAGGTTGCACTTCATAAGAACGTTGATTTGATCATCACCTTTTCCTCGACGTCTTGCTCTGAGAACTCCATCCAACACGATGATGACAAAAAGAAACTCTATAGGAATCGATCTTCTCAAAAATCAGGCGATACACAATAAACTCATGGAATGAGACGTTGATTCATCTCTTGATCTAAGAGACAAACACACATCAAGAGGGATGGAGAGAACAAATGATGGAAGTTCAATTTGGTAGGAAACACTCCCACGCTTGAGTAGGATGGTGCATAGGTTTCAAGGTAGCGAGGAGTTGATTACCATGATTCCATAACGGGGCACCTCAGGGGCGACGACTCGTAGAATTATTCCCTTAAGTGGCAAAAAGAATTACTTTTGATTCGGAAATCATTGAAACTCTTTATACCAGCCTAAGGCAATCACAATCGATCATTTGAAGGAGTTCAAAAGAATGACATACTTGGACTAGAAAGGATGATGTGGACTCCCTTGTTGAAGACAACGCAATGGATGATTTTGCTTATCATCGGAAATGGATGGGACCCATGGTAAGTCCACTTTTGAAGATGATCCTGAACAACAACTACTGAGGTGCAAGCTGGGAACAAAATGCAAATGTTGGGAATGATTCTGGTAACTGGGGAAGAACTCAACAGTCGAGAGTGAGTCCACTGTTTGAAAAGGTTATAACATAACCGAGGAAACTGGAAGCAAATCCCAGTTAACGCCAACGGTAAAACCTAGTGCTTGCGCGTGCTCTCAAGAACTTGAGCATCTCCATATTCATCAAGGTTTTACAAATATTCGTGTCAAGGATCCTGGCAACACAACATACCACCATGATGAATGGTGATGGATGATGCAGATGCAATGGAAGATAACCCTTTCTCAGATTTCACCTTAGCAAGGCCAAGGGAACAAAATCTGGATGATCGACCGAGAGACATATAGCACTCCGCTTCTAATGTTTCCTTGATGTGCTAGTGTATCCCATTCATAGATATGGTTTGATATATAGAACATCCAGTAAAAGGTCGGACTTTGGGAGCACAAGAATCCGTAAGTATTAACTACGGAGGTAAATCCTACGAAAATCCTCATGGGGAGGTGGCCAACTTTCTTCAATCAAGGTACTACAATAATAGGTCTTCCGGCTGGATGTGTTGGCCATGACATCCACTTTACCGGTTATCGAGGGACCAATATTATAGTTCTTGGAAACTGCTCCAACCATTATATCTGCCTAAGATTCAGATCTGGTTGGTGTCAGGATATTCCAGACTCATCGAGTCTAGAAAGGAAAGTGAAAGTTTGCAATACAAATCGACGAGACGACGTTGCGAGATTCTCGGGGAATGAACTGCGATAGCAAGCTCCAAAACATGAGCTGGTTCTGCTACAACATGTGAACACGTTGTCCCAGACAAGTATGACCACATAGTAGTCTTATAATAAAACACTACCGAGTTCTGGTGGGGAACCATCATTGAGGATATCGAAATCTTGTGAATGACCTAGGATAGCACAACAACTCCTTTTCCTGGAACAGGTCAATCAGTGGCTTAGTGTGCTATGGAATTCATATGGAATGAAGATGATCAGTCTATCAGACCATGGAATACTTCGCACGTGCATGACTGACTTGGGATGATTCCAGAGGAAGCAAAACTAACTTTCTCGAACTCACGGCGGCAACTTGCACCAAATGCACATGAATCAGAGGAGGTCACTTCTTTCATCCAACATATGCTTCATGAGCTAGAATGAAGAGATGCTTTCAAAAGTTTCCAACACTCGCTTAATGTTCGACAAAATCATGGAGAGGACATGGATGTTCTCGATGGGCTCAACAACAATTCATCCAGGTTTCCATATAAATGGAATTCCATAATTAAGTGAACAATGTGATAGTATTGGTCAGACCAAAGGATGTAATGGTGTATGCTCGAGGAACAACCACGAGTAAGACAACATTATGAATATCGTTGGCTCTAACTTGATTTGACGATAGCCCACACTCAAATCAAGGTTTGGACAAGATGATAGATTCAACAACCGATCACGAGGAACAATCGATGAAGGTATCATCTCTCGTCAACACACACACACACAAGATATCCCCTTTGGAGTGAACTAAGTGGATTAAGCTTTTTTTCTTCCAACTCTCCAAGTTGTTATTTAGCTTGACCAACCAGCTCAGGGGTATCCAACACAGATCCTTGGAGAAGGAGTGGTTTACAAGAAACCAACTT
Source organism: Triticum dicoccoides (assembly GCF_002162155.2). NCBI lineage: Eukaryota > Viridiplantae > Streptophyta > Magnoliopsida > Poales > Poaceae > Triticum > Triticum dicoccoides. The sequence continues at coordinate 429,533,561 of NC_041392.1, read as the reverse complement.
GATCACGAACTCAACATAGCGGTCAGGTGACAACCTGGTAACACTTCCGAGAAGATATTCGGAAATTCATGAACCACCGATATGTTAAGAAGCTCGAGAACAATCTTGCTTTGCGAGCCAAGACGATGTGACCAATAGAGCAAGGGTTTGACACAATCCTAACTCATTGATCGAATAGCGCACCAGAAATAAGTACAAGGTAGCACGATCAATCCTTGAATAGTGATTCGATAACCAACACGCTAAGAATGATAATAATGTCCATAACTACCAAGCAATGAGTTGCTCGGGGTATTGATTTCACACATTACAATTCACTTGTCGGCATTCCGGTCACAACAACACGGAACCGAGGAATGAACAATGATGGCAGGAAGTATCACTAAATCAAGAATTCCTAAGAGGTGGTGCAATTCTCATGACATTCTTGACATAAGACGGTGATACTTCAGGGTAGAACATAATCAAAAGATGGGTTGGCATTTGATCTGCGGAATACAACCGCTTTGACCCAATCCAAGAAATGGATAAGGTACCAGAGTTTGTTCTCCTAGTCATTCTAAACTAGAATGGCTTGACGGACCACAAGAACGATAAGCACCGATGAACGAATGCTCACATACTCTTGACTATCAACTGATAGATGAAGGTTGGAATATAACTGAAGGGGGACAACTCAAAGGAACATATAACTTTCTGAGTTGTGGATGCATAGGTTAGTATGTCGAACGAGTTCAACATATTTCTTTTGGATAACCCATGCAGAAAGGTAGAACTAGCAGAGTCACAATTTGGAATGGAGAACTCCTCAAGAGCACTTTGTTTGTGATCTTTTGGTTCAAAAGAACTTCTGCCATAAGCAGTTCATGCTATTTGGAAGAAGGAAATACCACGGACGTCGAGGACTATCGCAAAGGTTACTAATATTCTAAAGAAACTAACAAACACTATCAACAAGAGGTGAGTAGAGTGAAACTTGGGCTCAAAACCCAGAAATAGAATACCTACTACTAAATGGCATCACTGGATGCTTTCAAGAATGATGGCCAGAATCATCACACGGGGAACACAAAACATAGCTAGATTACTAGGTAATCTTCTGAGACACCTAGGATCATAATAATAACTCCAACATGTATGTCGAGGCAATAAATTACCTCAATGCATCGGATAGTATGGTTAGACTGGCCCAAAAGGCATCGAACACAAGAGAAAGGGATTTGCAAATGTATCAGATTGTTTAGAAACCTAGGATGACTCGGACAGCATAACAGCTGTAAATGCTCAAAAAGATTTGAGATATCCTGCAAAATGGTGGCATAACCACTCAATATCACAATATCAAGGTTCTGAGACCAGCTATGAACATATGGAAGTAGTAGGAGCTGAACTGAGGCTTAAACCCAACAATCCTAGGCAACTACGGTTTAGTAACACGTCATCCTAAGAGATAGAAGAGAAGCCTAGTTCTTAACCCCGTAGAAAAGATAAGATGATTCAGATCAGAAGGTCATGAGGATAAGGAGTAAAAAGAGCCTTACGTTCCCTTCCACAATCAATTCCCTTATATAACTAAAGCATTTCTAGACTCAACTTTGACCAGCTGAGAGGGGCCGAGTTACCGGAACCCAATGTGTGGTAGTAACTGTTCATGGATCACAAACATAGAACTCAGTTCCTGAGAACGGCTGCAATGAGACAACCCACCATGTACTCCTACATGGCCTCTCACCGCTACCTTTACCAAATCGTGTTCACACACTTAGCTCTCAATGGTAGGACATGTTCACCACGTTCCGATTCATTCCCGATGAATCAGACCTGACTCAACTCTAAGCAATAGCAGGCATGACAACAAGCATGAATGAGTAGGCACATCAGGGCTCAAACAACTCCTACTCATTCTAGTGGGTTTCATCTATTTACTGTGGCAATGACAGGTCATGCAGAGGAAAGGGGTTCAACTACCGCAGCATGTAACAGTTGAATCGGTGTTGTCCTAATGCAGTAAAAGAGAGCAGGAGCGAGAGAGTGGGATTGTATCAAAATGAACAAGGGGGTTTTGCTTGCCTGGCACTTCTGAAGATATTATAGCTCTTCATCGGTGTCATCGATCACGTCGTCGGAACCACGTCTATCGAGAGGGGACAAACACCAGCAACTGAGAAAGAACACAATCAATGTGATGCCACAATATGATGCATGATCATGACATGGCAATATGCTGTGATTTGAGCTAATGCATCTAGTTATGATTTAAATAAAGTTGCTTTGAATACATGATTCAAATTCCAACCCCATATATGATTATTTAAATGTCCTTTATTTGTTTTGTCCAAAACAGAGGACAAACATTGTTCAAACATGCATGAAAATGGTACAGATGGATTCCTTGAATTTTTCTAATAATTTTTCATATATAATTTATTTCATTTGGAGTTACGTTTGATTTTCTATGATTTTTAGAAGTTTGAAGTATTTTCTGAAATTCATAAATCCTTTTCTGATTTATTCTAATTTCCAGAAAATAGTAACAACGTCAGCATGATGTCAGGATGACATCAGCGGTCAACAGACCCGGTCCTGGTCAAACCTGATCTTGGGGGCCCGCATGTCATAGACTCAGTGTTAAGTGGATATTAAACCGGGGCTAAATATCCGCGTGGCCGGCGTGTCAGTGACTGTGTTGGAGGGGGCTAATTAAGCACATGCTTAACTCTAAACTAATGACGCCATGTCATCTAAACGGCGATTAGTCGCCGGTGCTAAGTGAGACGCAGCGGCGCTCCCCGCCCGGCCATCTCCGGCGACGAGAGCAAGCATGGCTGGGCTCTACGTACTCAGGGCGACGCGACGCGTCGAGTGGTGGATGCGGCAGGTGCGGAGGCTGGCTTTAGCGGCGGCGACGGCAAGCTTTGGCAAAGGCCGGAGCTCGGGTTCGGTCACGCGCGAGGCTGCGGCGCGTTAGCCAGAGCGCAGAGGGGCGCATGGGATCCTGGGGACCCGGCGAGCACGCGGGAGCTACTGGAGCGAGCGGAAGAGCTTCGGGGCGCGAGGTTTGTCGGCCATGGCGATGGCCGGAGCTCGGTGCCTGCGGGGACGACGGCTACGGCGCGGGAACGAGCAGGAGAGGAGGGGAAAACAAAGGACTCCTCACAGCGAAGTCGTTGAGCATTTTAGACGGCTTGGGGACGGCTTGGAGACGGTGAATCAGAGCCGGCGATCTTCGGTGCCCGTCGGTGAAGACGACGATGATGGCGTTACTATAGGGCTCCCGGCGTCGTGTGCGTTGACGGAGACGACGTACGCGATGAGTGCGGAGCTTCCAGACAAGTGGGGAGGCGAGGGGAGGCCAGCTGGCACAGCAGCGGTGAGCTGCGCGCTGCGGGTGTGCTCGGGCGGCTATGGAGAGAGAGCCACAGTGGTGGGGAGAGGCCAGAGAGGCGGGGGAGTGGGCTAGGGGGTGCTGGGCGTCTCTAGGCGCGGACTAGGACGAAGGAGCGGCCTCCAGCGCGAAGCAGGACGTGGAGGGCTCCGCGGGTGCGCGCGCGTGTTCGCTCCTGCCTACTGGCAGGAGGAAGACGACGAGCGAGGAGGTAAGTGGGCTGGGACGGCTTCTCTCCTGGGCCAGGTGGGTAGGCTGCTCAGGTGAGCTCCTGTTTCCTTTTTGTTTCTGCTGTTTTTTTATTATTTACCCTTTTGCCACTGTTTCAAAATTCAAAATGAATTCAAAACAGTGCCAAAACACTCTGAACTATTTTATGCTACCTCTCTGGACTATTCCAAAAGTACATAAAACATTTCAAAGCATTTGAAAATATATTCATTATATATTACTAATATATCCCCAAATTCAAATAGATTATTGATTTAAATTCAGAGACCAAATAATTCCTTAAAAATGTTCCAGAATTTTGGTTTGATATATAACTCTTGCCAAAATTCACAAAACTATTTTTAGGGCATTTTGGATTCACAGAATGCTATTTAAAGGGTTCTTGCCCTTCTTTTAAAATAATTTATGAGGCTTTGAATATTCCTCATTTCAATTTCTTGAATTAAACATGATGCATGCTCACTGATGCAACTATTACACTCAGATATTCTAGGGCTGTGACACTTTCTGAGACCTCAAAACATAAATGCAGAGCACCTTTAAAGATCAAGGACTGACTAGACATTGTAATTCATGGTAAAAGAGATCCAGTCAAGTCATACTCAATGTAAACTAACAGTAATGGATGCAAATGACAGCGGTGCTCTCCAACTGGTGCTTTTTAATAAGAGGACGATGAGTCAGCATAAAAGTAAATAGATAGCCCCTTCGCAGAGGGAAGCAAGGATTTGTAGAGGTGTCGGAGCTCGGTTTTGAAATAGATATGAATAATATTTTGAGCGGTATACTTTCATATTCAACATAACAACCAAGAGATGGCGATATCTTCCATGCTACCCACATTATAGGCGGTTCCCAAACAGAATGGTAAAGTTTGTACTCCCCCTCCACCAACAAGCATCAATCCATGGCTTGCTCGAAACAACGAGTGCCTCCAACTAACAAGAGTCCCGAGGGAGTTTTATTTGCAATTATTTTGATTTGATTTGCATAAAGCATGGGACTGGGCATCCCGGTGACCAGCCATTTTCTCGTGAGTGAGGAGCAAAGTCCACTCCTCTTGAGAATGACCCGCCTAACAAGGAAGATACGGACAGCCCTAGTTCATACATGAGATATTCGAGCATACAAAACAGAATGTTTATTTGAAGGTTTAGAGTTTGGCACATACAAATTTACTTGGAACGGCAGGTAGATACCGTATATAGGTAGGTATGGTGGACTTATATGGAATAACTTTGGGGTTTATGGAATTGGGTGCACAAGAAGTTGTCACACCCTGATTTTCATGCCACAACACTTAAGCTAATAAATCATGAGAAAGTGTGGTTTGACAAAAACTTTTGCATTATTTGGCTTTTATTTTTGAGTTGGTTTTCTCTTTGTGTTTTTCAAGTGCCCTTTAAAGTCAACAACTCCACCTTTTATACCTCATCTCCTTGCCCCAAGCTTCTGCCCAATGATCATGCCATGTATATAGAGCAATATAGTATTTTCTTACAAAAATAATTTGGCCAAAAAGTATTTTCCAAAATTAGTTTACCAAAACCCCTGAATTGAGGTTTGCACTGCAGTACTTGATTTGGGGTGTGAAAAATCTTTCAAAAGGTATATTTGAATCCTATTAGATATAGGACTCCCATAAACCACACAAATATAATTTTAAAAGTTATTTTCTTATTTTATTTAAAAGATTTTTCTTAAGGCTAGAAATGGTCTTTAATAGGGAAAATTATTTTATTGTTTCAAAAATATTTGACAAAAATCAGGGAAACTCAGTGGACATATATTTTCCATATATAAGAGTTTCAACACATGGTCATGTTCAAAATATTGGACAAAACCTCCCAAAACCATTTATGCCCATTTCAAGGATTTGAAATATTTGTACAGGAAATATTTTCATAAAAATCCAGGGAAAATCCAGCAAGTCACAAATGCATATTGTGATCGCCTTGCAAAGCCTCATATCAATCAAGGTCATTTTGTCTCGTCAAAATGTCCCAAAACCCTCTCTCACCAGAATCAAATTTGAACAACTTTGTAGTACCAACTTTCTCTCCTTGATCCCAACTTTTGTGAGAATATTCACATGACCAAATGAGGCTACTAAACCAAGTGGTGCATCAAGGGGAAGTGATTTGCTCAACTAGATCTACACAAGTTCATTTCTGCTAATTTCTAGGGTTTGCCAAGGTTACATTAGCAAACTCTTCCAAATGAGCTCATCTTCCTTCTACCCTATCATTTTGTCATGACAAACACCCCTGCCACGTTTCACAAGAAGGAAATCAGTGCAAGTACCGCAAAACCATATCAAACACCTTCTGCATTTTAGCTAAAAACCCTGTTTGGGCCTCTTCCACTAATCCAAATGAGTTCTCCCCTTTACCACACCTCCTCCTAACCTCCCTCTACCTCTGGCATTTAGCACAAGTACACGCCCATTGATCAAGGGGATGAAACCACCAATTTTCTATTCTGGACAGCCCCATTTCCACTCTTCTCCTTCCTCTCTCTTCACCCATTGGCCACCCAAAGCATCCAAGGCCATAGCCCACTTCTTTACTTACCCCTAGAGCTACCAGACACCTTTGGCCGCACCCACATTGCATAGAAAATGGCCATGCCAGCCATTTGGGTGCTCTGGAGCGCGCTACAGTGCGCTCCCGCACTGTACCCGCCCCCTGCCAAGCACCTTCGGCCACCTCGGGCCTCCCCAGCGCGCCCGACGATGCTCCTCGGTGTCCACAATATGCTACGGCCTGGTCCCCCTCCTCCTTATCCCTCTTGCTGCCCCTGCTCGCACGCGCGCCGGCCGCCTGAGAGCTCCAATGAGAGGCCTCACACGCGCGGCATCTCTGGCCTTACCCTGCTCTCTCCCTTAGCTCCCCTCGGCGTAGTCCACGGCCAAAAACACCCCAGACACAGCGCCAGCTCCTCCCGAGCCCTGTGCCGACGAGTAGGAGCCCGCCGGCGCACGGGTCCACGGCACCCCGTCGCCCGCCTATATAAGGCCTCCCCGAACCTTCCTCTCCTCACCACTCACCCCCTGCAACTCCAAATCATCCCCCTGCACCCCCAGTTCATCTCTAGGAGCGCCCGAGCTCGAGATCGGGCTTGAGCTCCGCCGCCTCGGGTCGCTGTCGATCTCGCGGTACAGACCTCCTTCACCCCGTTCTTTCCCTATCTAGAACCGCCTCACCTTGCTGACCCCTTTCCCTCTCCTTTCCTCGTTGTTTTCAGCCAAAGACGGCCGGTGCGACCACCTCCCGACGCGTTGTCGCCCTGCCTCCTCGTCACTGGCGAACTAGGTAGCTCCGGCGACGTCGACCACCCCCACCCAAACAGCGACTCAATGCTGAGTCCAGACGTGCCATCAGTTCACCCCGCCATGCCCGGAAACATCGCCGGTGAGCTCGCTGGCTTCTGTCGTGGGGTTAGGGATGACAGGCGGGCCCCGCCTGTCAGCCTCTCCTCTCCATCGCCCCTCTCTGGCTCGCTGACGCCTGGGCCCCGCCCGTCAGGTTTAAACCTGGCGCGCGAGCGTGCACTAGTGCGCTGGGCCGCCTCTCTGGCTGGGCCTGCTGCGCTGCGGCTGTTCTAGCCCAGCAGACACAGTGCCCCTTCTCCTTTTTCTTTTCTGTCAAACTTGTAAAAATTCCACAGGATTAATTATTAAACCAAATGCAATAATTCCAGTTCCTAAAATCTTGTAAAAATCCCACCTATTTAAAATGGTATAACTTTCACTCATGTCCAAACAACTTTTATGTACTGTTCATATTCAAATTCAAATATGAATATGTTTAAACCCCTCTCAAAATACATTTCTCCTATTCTGCCACTCCAAAACCAAAACTAGGAATTTTCACTTTCTTAGTTTTCACCCTAGTATTTAACAAAAATGAGTTGACATTTTTCTAAGCACTTTGGTTTTTTTGTTTTATTATTGCCTTATTTTCTCGTTATTATTTTGCGACGATAGATTGCATTGCCGATGAAGGAGTTGGACCAAAACACTTTGAAGACCAAAGAAGACTTCGCTGAGCCAGGCAAGCAGCCCATTGACCATGTCTAAGAAACCTTTTTATGCATGTCATATGGCACTTTTATTGCTTGCATCGAAGTCATGATAATGTGGTGGCCACTTGAGGTGGTTTACCTCCGCTGGTTTTCTCATTGACACTTGCATGATGCATGACCCTACCTTTCTATGAGGGTTATGCATGCTAAGTAGCTGCTACGCAAATGGGCTGGGTATATGCATGGTGATGGAAGCAAGATTGTTTTCAAAAACTTTTTAAAAACCCATCGGGTGCCACTTATGCCCGAGGGAGATAATGAGTTGGGTAACCACTTCATGACGAAGTGGTGTACCGAGGCAAGTGTGTGTGTTGTTTTCAAAATGGATTGGTTTAACTTGCGATCGTTATTCCAACCTTACATGCGCAACCACTCTACCCTTGTATGGGAAAGGGCATTATTGATTACCTAGGCTGATACTAGCTTGGAGCCTGCATTACTAGTGACGAGAGAGTTGTTGTTGCGCTCTCTCGGGACGGGGTCGTGCCAGGTAGGGTGGCCATGACTGTTTTTACACTGCACCAGACACACCAATGCTACCCCGTGCTTGTGGTATGAGATGAATATGGGAGCGTGGCTCCAAATTCTTAAGATGAGATTGTTGGGCACGGGGGTTGCTACTAATCGAGTGGACTCTATGTTAGTGTCGTCTAGGGAAAGGTAATGCTCGGTTGCTTACCCCGGGTACTTGAGGTACCACAGGTCATGGATGACACGGAAGTTCCCCCGGATCTTGTGGGTAAAGTGTGCAACCTATGCAGAGTGTAAAACTATTCGAATAGCCGTGTCCACGGTCAAGGACAGGTGGGTAACCGCTCTTGGGCTACGTCACTTGTTTACAAACCAGTGTGTGTGGGAAGAACTACTTGGGTCAAGTGAAAGGACTTGACATGGATGAGTTGGGTTGGAGCCCACTCCCTTTATGTTGATATATGTAACCAGTTCCTAAGGTTACTTGAATTCATATGATGCATGTTTTACCAGTTGTTGAACATGTCATAACACAACAAAATTAGCTTTCTGCAAAAAAATTACTTATGTCATGCATTGTTGTATCTTGAGCCAAAACATGGGTTGCTTGCGAGTACATTCAAAGTACTCATTGGCTTGCCACTGGTTATTTAATTGGACAGGCATGGAAGAACAGGAGTTCGAAGAAGAGTTCTTTGGAGACGAACATGCGAACTAGGACGTTTCCCAGTCAGAATGCCTGTAGGGTTAAGACAGATGGCATGGGTTCTACTTATCGACGAAGATTTTCCGCTGCTAAAGTTTATTTGGTATTCAGCCCTTGTGGATTTATCTATGTAAGACTTGACCATAATGGTCATAATTTGTGTAAGACGATATGTATGGATGTAAGACTCTTGTTATTCAGCTTGTGTGTGTTCAGTGAGCATTGATCTCTGGGATCACTGTACACGTGCATTCGGTGATCACGATTTATGAGTCGGGGTCCCCACAGAGCTGGTATCAGAGCCATCCTGACTGTAGTAAGCCTTAGTTAGCATGGGTGTTAGATAGGACAAAACCCGTTTGCAAGACCCTCTATACTCCTCTTCTTTGCTGAGATTTCCCAAACCTAAGGGATATTTCTCCTTATTGACCTCCCCTATTCAAATTGTGTAGATGGTTGTCGCCCCCTTGAGACTCCTTATGACAGGATTTCCATCACTCCTAAAAGACTGCCTCCAACAATGCCACTATCCCTTGCTACCCATGTACACCCTGCATGACCTGGAAAATGAAGTGCTCGAGAAGGAGTTCTACGCCAAGGTTTTTGTGCCTACCAAGACCTCACCCCAGGGGTGGTTCTTTATTGGGCCGCCCATGCCAACAAGACACATGGCCATTCAGCAAGTGGCATATGAAGCACTCCTCCGTCTTCGAGACCTCGTTCCAGAAATGAAAGAAGAACATGCCACCCGCTACCTACCAGGCAAGAACGGATTTGGAGCCCCAACTCAAGTGATGATTTCCCCAGAAGATGAGGATCCAACTCTCAAGTACCAGATCCGCTTCATTAACGCAGGAGACCACCTTCTACGTCACCTTACCGAAGCATTCCTTAAGGCTCGCCAAGATCTCCCTTCACTTCTGCACCTCCACTGCCTCGAGAAGAAGAAGGTGGCCGAGCGAGGACAGAAAATCACTGCCCTACAAGCCCACATTGCCAATCAAGAGCAACAAATCGAGGAACTTTGGAAAACCCGCAACCAAACCCCACGCGGGAGGCATAGGAATGAATTTCCATATCCACCTCGTAGAAGATCGTCGTCAGGCCACCGACGACATAACCCAAGACTGAATGACAACCTTTTTGCTTTCGTCACTTGTCACGGGTGTGGTGAACTTGGGCACATTAAAAGGATGTGTCCCAACAGGTGGCCGACTGTCACATACCCATTGGCACCACAAGGGGAACCCAGAAACTGAAGATTGAACGCCCTTCTCTCCTAGTAAGCACGACTACCAAGTCCGAGAACCCCTAGGGTAGGATGAATCGTGTACCCCATATGCGTAGTCGAGTCTGTGTGATGGTTCGAATGGAACCACGTTCTGTGTTGCTTGCTTTTATTTGTTTGTGTTTTGATATAAGTCGCACATTTGCCCTAGGCATCTTGTACGCGACTATATCACCTATCATGTCTTAATGGAATTGTGTGTGGCCTTTACGGCACTTGTTTGTTTTCACTTGCACCATAAAACCCCTTTTAGGCATCCCCCTTCTATACTACTTCTCCCTCTCATCTTTGAAGACCAGCAAGACAAAATGCACCAATGATTCCACCTCGGCAAGCAACTGACACTGAAGACTTTTGCTACAGCCTCCTCGACCAAGTGCAATCCCGTAGTATTAACCCTCATGACTGGAACCCCATCCCTAGACCCTTCGAGACTTCATGAGATAACCCATCTCGAATCCTTAACCACGTGCTTAACCCACAGAATTGCAAGAGAACCATTTAAGCCTCCGTAACCTCGCTCAACATTGGGTTCATTATGGAACTAGTGGACGTAGGGAATGAGCACATTATCATCCTAATATAGCACAAGAACTGAAGATGCCATAGGGAAGACCAGTTTGAGTATATAGGAATCGAGGACAAATGACTTGATGAGTTTATATCAATGACTTTGAGGAATTATATGAGACTATTTGGTGGATTATGAGGCTTTCATGTTGGCAGATGAACTTGGTGGGATCATGATTATGGAGTAGCATAACTTTCCTTACCCTTGAGTAAACTGGATTTAGTAGGACAATTATGATCGCAAGCTGGAATTCTTGGAAGTATATGGATTTAACTTAGCCATGGGATATTGATAGGAGACAGTTAATATCACATAAATGACTTGGGGAAAACATGTAGGAATTCTCGTTGGACATGAGATTTGGATTTAAATAGGTGATCCTAGTTGAGTATAGGTGGTGAGTAAGTATACATGGTTCGGAGTAAATTGGATTTAGAATGATGATCTCGATCATGATACCATGTTTCTTGGAGGACAATAAACTAGGAGATTGGATTAATTGTCGGAGTTGATATAAGCTTGACCTTGGAGTTTATTTGACCATGGAAGTTGGTGGACTTATTATAGTAGAGACAACCCTTTCAAGTATTTGGGGATTATATGAACTTTAGGAGATCATGTAGAACACCATAGACACTAGGATTTGTAGAGTTAAAGGATTATGTAGTGATTAATGGAAGTTAACGGGTTGTTGGAGTTGATTCATAGGAAGGAAACAAGATTTTGGAGTGGCATACGACGTGTTTCCTTAGGATAGAGATACACTAACATGGACCTTGGAAGAATAGGATGGGCACTTGGATTGTTGTGTTTATTCCCGCATGGAAGCTTGTATGCTCTGCCCACGGATTTTTAGGGGTAGCCATACATATGAGTTTCGGGATCGTAGACATATATGATTTTGTTAGACCTCCTCTAGGGAGTCACGAGAATATGGATCACATGAGTGATGGTTGGATTTGACCTATGCGAAATAATGCTTTCGGTGGTATAAGGTTATTTGTTTGAGGGACTAGATAGACTATTGGCATCACGGGAATTGTGCTCAAGGATAAGATAATCGTTCACTCGCACCCTAGAATCCTTGAAACCCTTAAGCCCAACCAAGCTACAGCATGGTCGTATCATGACCATGGGTCTTGACTCTAGATCGAGAACACCTTGGGCCATACTCAACCGTTACCACCACCAATGCCCCAGCCTACCTTATGTACCCCATGAATAGAAACTTCATGGAGTACTTGGTCATGTTGGTTGTCACTTTTACTTGGTGACCTACTTGTCTAACTGAAGATGGAAGAAGAATCATTCAGCTTGTTAGGAAACATGTGAAGACCGCCATGCCAAGGAGGAAGAACTATCGTCAAGGAGTGAACTTTCTCGTCGAAGACCAGGTGTATCTGCAAGCCACTTCTCTCGAAGGAACCAAACATTTCCATGTCAAAGGGAAGCTCACACCAAGATTTATCGGCCCTCTCCAAGATCACTGCAAGATAAAGAATAGACAGCTACCAGCTAGAGTTACCACCTGAGTCACCCACTGTGCACAACATTTTTCCACACAACACCACTCCGAAAATGTTTCCAACTTCCTAACTAGTCTGGTCTCTACAAGGACATCGATCACCAAGCCATCGACCTCCAGCCCAATATGACCTATGCGAGAGATCCCAATTGCAACCTGGACCAAGCAGGACGTCATACACGAAGCCACGTGAGGGAGTCCTGGATTAGGGGGTGTCCGGATGGCCGGACTATACCTTCGGCCGGACTCCTGGACTATGAAGATACAAGATTGAAGACTTCGTCCCGTGTCCGGAAGGGACTTTCCTTGGCGTGGAAGGCAAGCTTGGCGATACGGATATGTAGATCTCCTACCATTGTAACCGACTCTGTGTAACCCTAGCCCTATCCAGTGTCTATATAAAGCGGAGAGTTTTAGTCCGTAGGACGACGAACAACAATCATACCATAGGCTAGCTTCTAGGGTTTAGCCTCTCTGATCTCGTGGTAGATCTACTCTTGTACTACCCATATCATCAATATTAATCAAGCAGGACATAGGGTTTTACCTCCATCAAGAGGGCCCAAACCTGGGTAAAACATCGTGTCCCCTGCCTCCTATTACCATATGACCTAGACGCACAGTTCGGGACCCCCTACCCGAGATCCGCCGGTTTTGACACCGACATTGGTGCTTTCATTGAGAGTTCCTCTCTGTCGTCACTTTTAGGCCCGATGGCTTCTCCGATCATCAACAGCGATGCGATCCAGGGTGAGACTTTTCTCCCCGGACAGATCTTCGTATTCGGCGGCTTTGCACTGCGGGCCAATTCACTTGGTCATCTGGAGCAGATCGAAAGCTACGCCCCTGGCCATCAGGTCAGATTTGGAAGTTTGAACTACACGGCCGACATCCGCGGAGACTTGATCCTCGGCCGATTCGAGCCACAGCCGAGCGCGCCGCACTGTCATGATAGGCATGATTTAGCTCTGCCGCCGAACAGTGCCCTGGAGGCCGCACCTGTGTCCGCTCCGACCTCTAGCTCGGAGCTGATCACACCAATCGAGGATGGGTGGTTAGACACCGCCTCGGGGGCTGCAATCTCTACGACGATCGAGCCAAACACCAGCCCTATTCTTTGTGAAGCCCGTGACTCCAAGGAGCTGGACTCCTCTCCAAACTCCGAGCCCTCCACACCCCGACCGATTGAGCCCGATTGGGCGCCGATCATGGAGTTCACCACCGCAGACATCTTTCAGCACTTGCCCTTTGGCGATATTCTGAATTCACTAAAGTCTCTCTCTTTGTCAGGAGAGCCCTGGCCGGACTATGGTCGGCAAGGTTGGGATGCGGATGATGAAGAAATTCAAAGCCCACCCACCACCCACTTCGTAGCCACTATTGATGATTTAACCGACATGCTCGACTTCGACTCTGAAGACATCGACGATATGGACGCCGATGCAGGAGACGATCAAGAACCAGCGCCTATATGGCACTGGAAAGCCACCTCTTCGTATGATATATACATGGTGGACACCCCAAAAGAAGGCAATGGCGATGGAACAGCGGAGGATGACCCCTCCAAGTAGCAGCCTAAGCGTCAGCGTCAGCGGCACCGCTCTAAATCCCGCCAAAACAAAAACGGTGATTTCGGCACGGGAGATAATAACACCCCGGACAGTGCCGAAGATAACCACCTCCAGCAAGATTCAGCATAGGAGGATAGAGAAGCCAGCCCTCATGAGAGAGCGGCAGACAGAGAGGTCGAGGACGATAATTATATGCCTCCCTTCGAAGACGAGGCAAGCCTCGACGACGACGAATTTGTCGTGCCGGAGGACCCCGTCGAACAAGAGCGTTTCAAATGCAGGCTTATGGCCACGGTGAGCAGCCTCAAGAAAAAACAGCAACAGCTTAGAGCTGGTCAAGATTTGTAGCCGACAGATGGACTGAAGTCCTCGCGGCCGAAGAGTATGAACTCGAACGCCCCTCCAAGAGCTACCCAAAGCGCAGGTTGCTACCCCAATTAGAGGAGGAAGCACTTAAACCTACATCACCAGTGCATGATGCAGCCGACCGGCCACCCTGTGGCCGCGACAAAGAGGCCTCTCGGCCCTCCACTCAAGTCGCACCCCGGCGCCGCTCAAAAAATACCAAGGCATGGGAAAATGCGCCAGACCTGCGAGATATATTGGAGGACAAGGCAAGGCAAACAAGATTGATCTACGGATCACGTGGGCGCCCCACGGCACGAGACGGTACTCGTCACGCCGGATACAGTAAATCCGGCCGGGCCGAACACAGTAGACAAAAATCGTTTGAGTTGCGTCGTGATGTAGCCCAATACAGAGGCGCCGCACACCCACTCTGCTTCACAGATGAAGTAATGGATCATCAAATCCCCGAGGGTTTCAAACCCGTGAACATCGAATCATACGATGGCACAACAGATCCTGCGGTATGGATCGAGGACTATCTCCTTCATATCCACATGGCCCGCGGTGATGACCTACACGCCATCAAATACCTCCCACTCAAGCTTAAAGGACCAGCCCGGCATTGGCTTAACAGCTTGCCAGCAAAATCAATTGGTTGTTGGGAGGACCTGGAAGCCGCATTCCTCAACAATTTCCAGGGCACTTATGTGCGACCACCAGACGCCGATGACCTAAGCCACACAATTCAGCAGCCAGAGGAATTGGCCAGACAATTCTGGACACGGTTCCTAACCAAGAAAAATCAAATCGTCGACTGTCCGGACGCAGAGGCCCTAGCAGCCTTCAAGCATAACATCCGCGATGAGTGGCTTGCACGACACCTAGGACAGGAAAAGCCGAAATCTATGGCAGCCCTCACGACACCTATGACCCACTTTTGCGCGGGAGAAGACAGTTGGCTAGCTCGCAGCAATAACATGACCAAGAGCCCTGGTAATTTGGATACCAAGGACAGCAGTGGCAGGTCGCGTCGCAACAACCAAAAGCGCCGCATTAACGGCGACAATGCTGAGGATACGGCAGTTAATGCCGGATTCAAAGGCTCTAAACCCGGTCAGCAGAAAAAGCCATTCAAAAGAAATACTCCAGACCCGTCCAGTTTGGACCGAATACTCGACCGCTCATGCCAGATACATGGCACCCCCGAAAAACCAGCCAGTCACACCAACAGGGATTGTTGGGTGTTCAAGCAAGAAGGCAAGTTAAATGCCGAAAGCAGAGACAAGGGGCTGCATAGGGATGACGAGGAGGAGCCCCGGCCGCTGAACAACAGTGGACAGAAAGGTTTTCCCCCACAAGTGCGGACGGTGAACATGATATGCGCAACCCACGTCCCCAAGAGGGAGCGGAAGCATGTGCTAAGGGAAGTATACGCGATGGAGCCAGTCGCCCCAAAGTTCAACCCATGGTCTTCCTGCCCGATCACTTTGGATCGAAGGGACCACCCCACTAGCATCCATCATGGCGGATTCGCCGCATTGGTTCTAGACCCAATTATCGACGGATTTCATCTCACTAGAGTCCTTATGGACGGCGGCAGCAGCCTGAACCTACTTTATTAGGATACAGTGCGGAAAATGGGCATCGATCCCTCGAGGATTAAACCCACCAGAACGACCTTTAAAGGCGTCATACCAGGTGTAGAAGCCAACTGTACAGGCTCAGTTACACTTGAAGTGGTCTTCGGATCTCCGGATAATTTTCGAAGCGAGGAGTTAATCTTCGACATAGTCCCGTTCTGCAGTGGCTATCACGCACTGCTCGGGCGAACCGCATTTGCCAAGTTCGATGCGGTGCCGCACTACGCATACCTCAAGCTCAAGATGCCAGGCCCTCGTGGTGTCATCACGGTCAATGGAAACACCGAACGCTCTCTCCGAATGGAGGAGCATACGGCGGCTATCGCAGCGGAAGTACAAAGCAGCCTCTCAAGGCAATTCTCCAGTCCGGCCATTAAACGTCCAGACACCGTCAAGCGCGCCCGGAGTAACCTACAACAAGACCACCTGGCATGTTCCGAGCAAGTGTAGCAATGCGGCCCCAACCCCAGCCCTCGCGAACTTGCGAAACCAGTGTTGCGCGTACATAACTATGCTCTAGAAATACCATGGGCACAGGGGAAAGGGCACCATCACGGCATGCCCGAAACGCGGCTTAAACCGCACTAGGGGCTGCCGATTTCTTAAATTTTCTCTTATTTTCAGGACTCCATTCTTTGGAAGGCTTGTCCGGCAGTACAATTGCCGCACCAATGATACAACCAGGGAAGCAGAAAGCTACGCTGCGCTATGGAACTCTAAGGTGGTCTCTATAACGAGTAGTATACTTGTTTCACATGTCATTCCGCAGCTCACCCCTGGAAAGGACATGTTAAATAGTCCCATCTTTTGCTTATTGCACTATTTGTATCGTTCTGCTTTGATCGCAGCTTTTTTAATAAACAATGCATAGCTTCCGTCTATTATTGCATTACCTTTTTTTACGAATATATGTTCATTAATGACATGTTGCACCCGTACACTTTGGTACGGCCAATACGCCAGGGGCTTAAGTACCCCACAATACGGTGTGAGAAGTCTGAACACTTTAACAAGTGCGGCACCCCGAACTTATAGCATTATATGCATCGGCTCCGAATCATGTCTTGGGTCAATAGTTGGGTTTGACCGGCTCCTATGTTTTGGTACCTTACATTCCGTTATATCGGCTAAGGTAGCACTAGGAGAACTAATGCGATTGTGACCCAGTTGAGCTGGGCTAAGCACCTCAGTAGAGAAAGCTAAAACTGACCATCATGATGAGGCGAGAGCTGGTCGCTGTTCGAGAGGTTTTCGAGTCCCTAAAGACTTATGCCGCTTAGAGTGAGGAGTCGGCTTTGTCCGGC
Organism: Triticum dicoccoides; assembly: GCF_002162155.2. Classification (NCBI taxonomy): domain Eukaryota; kingdom Viridiplantae; phylum Streptophyta; class Magnoliopsida; order Poales; family Poaceae; genus Triticum; species Triticum dicoccoides. The sequence continues at coordinate 429,516,435 of NC_041392.1, read as the reverse complement.
CTAGGCGTGGATAGCGCCCCGAACTCGGTCTTCCGAACACTAGGGGCTTCGCCGTAATTTAAAATTATAGAATTCTATGGCTAAGTGAGAGTGTTCAAGCAATATAGTCTGATTGCCTTGTTCGTTATGTTTAGCGCCTCCCTCGAAGGACCCAAGAATGGGAAAAAGAGCGCTCATGTTTATCCCGAACACCCCAGCACTCGTGGTATGGGGGCAGAAGCCGACAACTCGCCATCTCTCAAATTTGAGAAACGGTAGCATAAAAGGTAATGTTTTAAATTCAAAAGCGTTGCTTAGCGCATATGAACAAGTTTTCAGCGTACAGGATCACAAATGTGAGTTTACTCAAAAATTACATCTTTGGAGCATTCATCCGCTATAAGGCGGGCACCCTTCAGGACGCCCTCATAATACACTTCCGGGACGCGATGCTCCTTGCCCGACGGCGGCCCGTCCTTCACCAGCTTCTCCGCATCCATCTTGCCCCAGTGCACTTTCGCACGGGCAAGCGCCCTACGGGCACCTTCGATGCAGACGCAGCGCTTGATTACTTCAAGCCATGGACAGGCATCCACCAGCCGCCTCACCAGCCCGAAGTAGCTCCCAGGCAGAGCCTCTCCAGGCCAAAGCCGAACTACGAGGCCCTTTATGGCCTGTTCGGCCACCTTGTGGAGCTCGACCATTTTCTTTAGCTGGTCGCTCAGAGGCACCAGGTGTCCAGCCTTAGCATACTGAGACCAGAACACCTTCTTCGTCGAGCTCCCCTCCTTAGCTTGGTAGTAGGCGGCGGCATCAGACGCACTGCAGGGCAAATCTGCGAATGCTCCTGGAGAGCTCCGGACTCGGGTAAGTAACAAGTAATTAACTTTCACGTGCTTGCTCTGCATAATGAATGCCTTACCCGCCACTATCTTCTTCATCATGTCAATTTCTTTGAGGGCTTTCTGGGCTTCGGCCTGGCCAGACTTCGCGCTTTTGAGGGCTGCCGCAAGCTCGGACGCTTGCGTCTTTGAGTCAAGCTCCAAACTCTTGTGTTTTTTCACGAGAGCCTGGAGCTCTTTCTGCACCTCCTCCACCCGCACCTCCTACTTCTCTCTCTCCATGCGCTCCCTGGCCGCTCTGTTTTCGGCCTCGGACAGCGCTTTCTTAAGGGCTGCCACCTCGGTCGTGGCCCCTATAATAGCACGTTGATCCTGTCATTTTTTGCAACCACATCTTCTCTATATAATTGCGCAAGGTATTACTTACCTTCCTTCTCCTTGAGTTGCCTCTTGGCATGGCCGAGCTCGTTCTCGGACCGCGCGAGGTTTTGCTTCAGTGTATCCACCTCCGCAGTCAGTGCGGCGGAGGCCAGCAGCGAAGCCTGCATACGCATATTGACTTGATTATGTTAGACTCCTGAGAATGTTATTAGATCCTCTATTCGGCTTTTCTTTCCGAACACCGAACAGAGCATCAGGGGCTACTGTCTATGCGGTAATATTTTTATTCTTTACTTACCTCAAAGCCTGTTAGAAGGCTGGCACAGGCTTCAGTCAGTCCGCTCTTGACGGGCTGAACCTTCTCGATCATCGCACTCATAATAGTGCGGTGCCCCTCGTTGATGGAGGCGCCTTTAAGCACCTCCAGCAAATTGTCCGGTGCCTCCAGTTGGACGGAGGTCACCGGCTCGGTAGGCTTGCCCCTCTTGGAAGGAGGCTGCCTATCGGAGTCCGGAACCGTTGAAGGTTCCGGCGCGGTGCCCTTGGGGGTTCTATCCCCTCTACGCCTAGAATCCGGGAGGTCACCTTGCGGCGCCTCCAGGACCACCTCCTCCTGGCTTGGAACCTGTTGGGACGCCACCTCGGCGTCGTCCGTAGGGTGGGGGGAGGAAACCGCCGGAAGTGAATTCACATCCGACGAATCCAGGGAGCCGCTCGACGACTTGTCGAGCCCGGCCTTGGGCGAACTGCATAAACATGTTCAACATAAGGAAAAGCTGTGCAATGGAGGAATACTATGAATCACTCTGGTATCCGGACACTTACGATCTCGCCAGGGGCTTGGCCCTGTGCGGCCACTCCTCTTCGTCGTCGTTGGTGTTGGTGGGGCCGTCCGGAGGAAGGGTTTTCCCCTTCGTGGACCCTTCGGCCTCCCTAGTTGGGGCGACCTTCCTTTTCTTCTCTCCCCCCGCTGGAGGGGGAGAGGTCTCTTCTTCCTCCTCCTCGTCTTCACGGGAGGAGTGCGTCTTGGAGTCATCGGATGATGAATCTGACGCCCCCAGGCACCGGGCACTCTTTCGAGTCCCCGTGGCCTTCTTCTTGGCCTTCTTCTCCGACACCACATAGGGTGCCGGAACCAGCAGCTTCGCCAAGCGAGCGTCCGCTGGACCTTCGGGCAAAGGAGCCGGACAGTTGATCTGTCCGGACGTCTCCTGCCAATCCTGTCAAAGGTAAGGGAGCTTAGATCCTGCATAGAGTCAAACTATGAAGAACTAATACCCTGTAAAAGGTAAAAATAGCTTACTGCACGAGCGCGACGCTGCATGCTGAATCCGTGATCCTTGGTGGCGGATGCGGGGGCCTCGGCGCCCTTGAAAAGCACCTTCTAGGCATCTTCGTACGTCGTGTCGAAGAGCCTGCTCAGAGTTCGGTGCTGCGCCGGGTCGAACTCCCACAGGTTGAAAGCCCGTTGTTGACACGGGAGGATCCGGCGGATGAGCATAACCTGGACTACGTTGACAAGTTAGAGCTTCTTGTCCACCAGGGTTTGGACGCATGTTTGGAGTCCGGTCAGCTCTCCTTCTTTACCCCACGACAGGCCCGTCTCTTTCTAGGAGGTGAGCCGCGTAGGGGGTCCGGATCAGAACTTGGGGGATGCGACCCATTCAGGGTCGCGCGGCTCGGTGATGTAAAACCACCCCGATTGCCACCCCTTTAGGGACTCCACGAAGGAGCCCTCGGGCCATAGGACGTTGGGCATCTTGCCCACCATGGCGCCTCCACACTCCGCCTGAGTGCCGCGCACCACCTTCAGCTTGACGTTGAAAGTCTTGAGCCATAGGCCGAAATGGGGGCGGATGTAGAAGAAAGCCCCGCACACGACGATAAACGCCGAGATATTGAGGACAAAGTTTGGGGCCAGATCGTGGAAATCCAGGCCATAGTAGAACATGATCCCCCGGACAAATGGGTGGAGAGGGAAGCCCAGTCCGCGGAGGAAATGGGGGAGGAACACCACCCTCTCATGGGGCCTAGGGGTGGGTATGAGCTGCCCCTCTTCGGGAAGCCGGTGCGCAATGTCGTTAGACAAGTATCCAGCCTTCCTCAGTTTTTTGATGTGTCCCTCCGTGACGGAGGAGACCATCCACTTGCCTCCCGCTTCGGACATGGCTGGGGAAGGTTGAGGTGGGGTGTGCGGACTTGGGCGCTGGAGCTCGAGTGCGCGGAAATGGATAGGCAAAGGAGAAAGAAGGCGTGGATGAAAAGGTGGATCCTTATCCCCTTATATGGGCGAATGCAACTATGCGCCCCCACCAGCCTGGTAAAACTCGCTTATCTCCCAATCGCCATAGTCAATGGCGCGGTTGGGTTACCCACACCCGTATTGATGAGAATCCCGGAATAAGGGGACACGATCTCTGCTTTAACAAGACGTGCCAAGGAAACCGCCTCGCTAAACGCGCTGAGGTGGGACAGTAAAACGATTCGAATAAAGACTTGGCCATGGTGTGATGTCACGCTACGGAATACGTCAGCAGATTAGATTTGTGTAAATATTATTCTCTCTATGGCAATATGTGGAAACTTATTTTGCAGAGCCGGACACTACCTTTGTGTTCAAAATCTTCTATGAAGTACTTGTAGTAGGAACCCGCCTTGCAATGCCGAAGACAATCTGCGCGCCAGACTTGTCGTCATTGAAGCCTGGTTCAGGGGCTACTAAGGGAGTCCTGGATTAGGGGGTGTCCGGATGGCCAGACTATACCTTCAGTTGGACTCCTGGACTATGAAGATACAAGATTGAAGACTTCGTCCCGTGTCCGGAAGGGACTTTCCTTGGCATGGAAGGCAAGCTTGGCGATACGGATATGTAGATCTCCTACCATTGTAACCGACTCTGTGTAACCCTAGCCCTCTCTGGTGTCTATATAAACCGGAGAGTTTTAGTCCGTAGGACGATGAACAAGAATCATACCATAGCTAGCTTCTAGGGTTTAGCCTCTCTGATCTCGTGGTAGATCTACTCTTGTACTACCCATATCATCAATATTAATCAAGCAGGACGTAGGGTTTTACCTCCATCAAGATGGCCCGAACCTGGGTAAAACATCGTGTCCCCTGCCTCCTATTACCATCCGACCTAGACGCACAGTTCGGGACCCCCTACCCGAGATCCGCTGGTTTTGACACCGACACCACGCCATTGAGTACTTCAAGGTTCAATGAAGCACCACTCGGAGGCACAAGCAGTATGAGAACGTGAAGACTACCCCAGGTCCAGTTTTTGTATTCCTTTCCATGCCTAGTTTGGGAATCTCGGGGATGAGATTCTTGTAAGGGGGGTAGGTCCGTCACACCCTGATTTTCATGCCACAACACTTAAGCTAATAAATCATGAGAAAGTGTGGTTTGACAAAAACTTTTGCATTATTTGTCTTTTATTTTTGAGTTGGTTTTCTCTTTGTGTTTTTCAAGTGCTCTTTATAGTCAAAAACTCCACCTTCTATACCTCATCTCCTTGCCCCAAGCTTCTGCCCAATGATCATGCCATGTGTATAGAGCAATATAGTATTTTCTTACAAAAATAATTTGGCCAAAAATTATTTTCCAAAATTAGTTTTCCAAAACCCATGAATTGAGGTTTGCACTGCAGTACTTGATTTCGGGTGTGAAAAATCTTTCAAAAGGTATATTTGAATCCTATTAGATATAGGACTCCCATAAACCACACAAATATATTTTTAAAAGTTATTTTCCTATTTTATTTAAAAGCTTTTTCTTAAGGCCAGAAATGGTCTTTAATAGGGAAAAATTATTTTATTGTTTCAAAAATATTTGACAAAAATCAGGGAAACTCAGTGGACATATATTTTCCATATATAAGAGTTTCAACACATGGTCATGTTCAAAATATTGGACAAAACCTCCCAAAACCATTTATGCCCATTTCAAGGATTTGAAATATTTCTACAGGAAATATTTTCATAAAAATCCAGGGAAAATCTAGCAAGTCAAGAATGCATATTTTGTGATCGCCTTGCAAAGCCTCATATAAAATCAAGGTCATTTTGTCTCACCAAAATGTCCCAAAACCCTCTCTGACCAGAATCAAATTTGAACAACTTTGTACTACCAACTTTCTCTCCTTGATCCCAACTTTTGTTAGAATATTCACATGACCAAATGAGGCTACTAAACCAAGTGGTGCATCAAGGGGAAGTGATTTGCTCAACCAGATCTACACAAGTTTATTTCTGCTAATTTCTAGGGTTTGCCAAGGTTACATTAGCAAACTCTTCCTAATGAGCTCATCTTCCTTCTACCCTGTCATTTTGTCATGACAAACACCCTTGCCACGTTTCACAAGAAGGAAATCAGTGCAAGTACCCCAAAACAATATCAAAGACCTTCTGCATTTTAACTAAAAACCCTGTTTGGGCCTCTTCCACTAATCCAAATGAGTTCTCCCCTTTACCACACCTCCTCCTAACCTCCCTCTACCTATGGAATTTAGCACAAGTCAATGCCCATTGATCAAGGGGATGAAACCACCAATTTTCTATTCTGGACAGCCCCATTTCCACTCTTCTCCTTCCTTTCTCTTCACCCACTGGCCACCCAAAGCATCCAAGGCCATAGCCCACTTCTTTACTTCCCCCTAGAGCTACCAGACACCTCTGGCCGCGCCCACATTGCATAGAAAATGGCCATGTCGGCCATTTGGGCGCTCTGGAGCGCACTACAGTGCGCTCCCGCACTGTATCCGCCCCCTGCCAAGCACCTCCGGCCACCTCGGGCCTCCCCAGCGCGCCCGACGATGCTCCTCGGCGTCCGCAATATGCTACGGCCTGGTCCCCCTCCTCCTTCTCCCTCCTGCTGCCCCCGCTCGCACGCGCGCCGGCCGCCCGAGAGCTCCAATGAATGGCCTCACATGCGCGGCATCTCTGGCCTTACCCCGCTCTCTCCCTTAGCTCCCCTCGGCGTAGTCCACGCCCAGAAACACCCCAGACACAGCGACAGCTCCTCCCAAGCCCTGTGGCGACGAGCAGGAGCTCGCCGGCGCACGGGTCCACGGCACCCCGTTGCCCGCCTATATAAGGCCTCCCCGAACCCTCCTCTCCTCACCACTCACCCCTGCAGCTCCAAATCAACCCCCTGCACCCCCAGTTCATCTCCAGGAGCGCCCGAGCTCGAGATCGAGCTCGACCTCTACCGCCTCGGGTCGCCGTCGATCTCACGGTACAGATCTCCTTTGCCCCCATTCTTTCCCGATCTGGAACCGCCTCACCTCGCTGCCCCTTTCCCTCTCCTTTCCGCGTTGTTTTCAACCGGAGACGGTCGGTGCAACCACCTCCCGACGCGTCGCCGCCCTGCCTCCTCATCGCTGGCGAACTAGGCAGCTCCAGCGACGTCGACCAGCCCCCACCCGAACAGCGACTCGACGCTGAGTCCAGCCGTGCCATCAGCTCACCCCACCGTGCCTGGAAACGTCGCCGGTGAGCTCGCTGGCCCTCTGTCGCGGGGTTAGGTATGACAGGCGGGCCCCGCCTGTCAGCCTCTCCTCTCCATCGCCCCTTTGGCTCGCTGACGCCTGGGCCCCGCCCGTCAGGTTTATACCTGGCGTGCGCGCATGCACCAGTGCGCTGGGCCGCCTCTCTGGCTGGGCCTGCTGCGCTGCGGCTGTTCTGGCCCAGCTGACACAGTGCCCCTTCTCCTTTTTCTTTTCTGTCAAACTTGTAAATATTCCACAGGATTAAATATTAATCCAAATGCAATAATTCCAGTTCCTAAGATCTTGGAAAAATCCCACCTGTTTAATGGAATAACTTTCACTCATGTCCAAACAACTTTTAAGTACTGTTCATATTCAAATTTAAATTTGAATATGTTTAAACCCCTTTGAAAATCCATTTCTCCTATTCCGCCACTCCAAAACCAAAACTAGGAATTTTCCCTTTCTTAGTTTTCACCCTAGTATTTAACAAAAATGAGTTGATATTTTCTGAGCACTTTGGTTTTTCTATTTTATTATTGCCTTATTTTTCTTGTTATAATTTTGCGACGATAGATTACATTGTCGATGATGGAGTTGGACCAGGAAACTTTGAAGATCCAAGAAGACTTTGCTGAGCCAGGCAAGCATCCCTTTGACCATGTCTAAGAAACCCTTTTTATGCATGTCATATGGCACTTTTATTGCTTGCATCGAAGTCATGATAATGTGGTGACCACTTGAGGTGGTTTGCCTCCGCTAGTTTTCTCGTTGACACTTGCATGATGCATGACCCTACCTTTCTATGAGGGTTATGCATGCTAAGTAGCTGCTACGCAAATGGGTTGGGTATATGCATGGTGATGGAAGCAAGATTGTTTTCAAAAACTTTTCGAAAACTTCGTCGGGTGCCACTTATGCCCAAGGGAGATAATGAGTTGGGTAACCACTTGATGATGAAGTGGTGTACCGAGGCAAGTGTGTGTGTTGTTTTCAAAATGGATTGGTTTAAGTTGCGACCGTTATTCCAACCTTACATGCGCAACCACTCTACCCTTATATGGGAAAGGGCATTATTGATTACCTAGGCTGATACTAGCTTGGAGCCCGCATTACTAGTGACGAGAGAGTTGTTGTTGCGCTCTCTCGGGATGGGGTCGTGCCAGGTAGGGCAGCCATGACTATTTTTACAGGGCACCGGACACACTGTTGGTACCCCCGTGCTTGTGGTATGAGATGAATATGGGAGCGTGGCTCCAAATTCTTAAGATGAGAAATGTTGGGCACGGGGGTTGCTACCAATCGAGTGGACTCTATGTTAGTGTCGTCTAGGGAAAGGTAATGATCGGGTGCTTTCCCCGGGCACTTGAGGTACTGCGGGTCGTGGATGACACGGAAGTTCCCCGGATCTTGTGGGTAAAGTGTGCAACCTCTGCAGAGTGTAAAACTATTCGAATAGCCGTGTCCACGGTCAAGGACAGTTGGGTAACCGCTCTTGGGCTACGTCCACTTGTTTACAAACCAGTGTGTGTGGGAAGAACTACTTGGGTCAAGTGAAAGGACTTGACATGGATGAGTTGGTTTGGAGCCCACTCCCTTTATGTTGATATATGTAACCAGTTCCTAAGGTTACTTGAATTCATATGATGCATGTTTTACCAGTTGTTAAACATGTCATAACACAACAAAATTAGCTTTCTGCAAAAATTTACCTATGTCATGCATTGTTGTATCTTGAGCCAAAACATGGGTTGCTTGCGAGTACATTCAAAGTACTCATTGGCTTGACACTGGTTATTTAAATGGCCAGGCATGGAAGAACAGGAGTTCGAAGAAGAGTTCTTTGGAGACGAACATGCGAACTAGGACGTTTCCCAGTTAGAATGGCTGTAGGGTTAAGGCAGATGGCATGGGTTCTACTTATCGATGAAGATTTTCCGCTGCTAAATTTATTTAGTATTCAGCCCTTGTGGCTTTATCTATGTAAGACTTGACCATAATGGTCATAATTTGTGTAAGACGATATGTATGGATGTAAGACTCTTGTTATTCAGCTTGTGTGTGTTCAGTGAGCATTGATCTCTGCGATCACTGTACACGTGCATTCGGTGATCACGACTTATGAGTCGGGGTCCCCACAACAGTATTCCCGCTTAGTACAGGTGAAGGCTAGCAAAAGACCGGGAAGCGACCAGCTAGAGAGCGACAACAGTCATGAACATGCATTAACATCAATCAACACCGAATGCAAGCATGAGTAGGATATAATGCACCATGAACATAAATATCATAGAGGCTATGTTGATTTTGTTTCAACTACATGCGTGAACATGTGCCAAGTGAAGCCACTCGAATCATTCATAAGAGGATACCACCCTATCATACCACATCACAACCATTTTAATAACATGTTGGCACGCAAGGTAAACCATTATAAGCTCCTAGCTAATTAAGCATGGCATAAAAACTATAATCTCAGATTGTCATTGCAAACATGTTTATTCATAATAGGCTGAATCAGGAACGATGAACTAATCATATTTACAAAAACAAGAGAGGTCAAGTTCATACTAGCTTTTCTCACCTCAATAAGTCCATCGTATAATCATCATTATTGCCTTTCACTTGCACGACCGAACAATATGAATAATAATAATAGTGCACGTGCATTGGACTAAGCTAGAATCTGCAAGCATTCAATTCAAGAGAGAAGACAAGGTAATATGCGCTCTTTTGTCACATCAACAATAATGCATATAAGAGCCACGTTACATTTTAATTATGGTCTTCTCCTCTCGTCCCCCAAAGAAAAGAAATAAAACTATTTACACGGAAAAACTCCCAACAAGCAAAAGAAGAACGGGAAATCATTTGGGATTTTCTTTTTAATTACAACTACAAGCATGGAAAGTAAACTAATTAAACGCTACAACTAATTTTTTTGTTTTTTATAAGGTTTATTAAACACACAAGAAGAAAGCATAAAAAGGAAAATAAACTAGCATGGATGATACAATGAAAAAGTATGAGCACTGACAACTAGCAATGAGTGTGTGAACATGAATGTAATGTCGGTGAGAAATACATACTCCCCCAAGATTAGGCTTTTGGCCTAAGTTGGTCTATGGCCACGGCTGGCCTGGCGGATATCCATAGTAATAATTGGGGTCGTACTATGAAGAAGCGTGGGCTTACCACTGGTTGGCAATCACCTCTGAATCCCATTGGTAATCAGACTGTCGTGGAGGATCAACTTGTGGTTCCAGCTCTGGCTCTGTAGCTGATGTAGGGATCCGGTAGGCGTGAATGGCCTCCAACAGAACAAGGTACTTGATGTGCACGTTAGTTGTGGAGGAAGGCGGTGAGGCTTGGGCCTCTTATCCTCCACACTTTGCTTATCCTTCGATCTTCGGCTTGATGAGCCCCTCAAAAATCTCTTCATCTTTTTCTGAAAATATCTGAAATTTCTAGTAACTTCAAAATAAAAGTAAACCAAACTCAACAAAATTGATAGCAACTACTCCCACAAGTCCCTAGAGGTAATATCATGCATCAAAACTACTTTTGACCACATAAATTTGACATGCAAGCTCAAGAACTGGATCACCTAATGTAACACCCACGATGCGGATATATCTCCCACATGTCGGGGCACGACTTAGAGGCATAGCCGCATGGTAGGTTTGTCGCAAGAGGGGTAATCTTCACACAATCCCATGTACTGAATAAGAATGGGATAAAGAGTTGGCTTACAATCGCCACTTCACACAAATACAAGTTAAACATACATCAACCAGAATACAATCAAGGTCCGACAACGGAACCAAAATAAAAGAAGAAACCCCCAATTGCTAGATCCCCGATCATCCCGACTGGGCTCCACTACTGATCAACTGGAAACAAAACAACCCAAGTATCATCGGCACCTGCAATTGTTTGGAAGTATCTGTGAGCCACGAGGAGTCAGCAATCTCACACCCACGAGATCAAGACTATTTAAGCTTATGGGTAGGAAAGGGTAGTGAGGTGGACCTGCAGCATGCACTAGCATATATGGTGGCTAACATACGCAAATAAGAGCGAGAAGAGAAACAATGCACGGTCTTGAACTAGAAGTGATCCTGAAGCTACTTACGTTCAAGCATAACACAAGAACAGTGTTCACTTCCCGGACTCTGCCGAAAAGAGACCATCACGGCTACACACGCGGTTGATGCATTTTAATTAAATTAAGTTTCAAGTTCTCTACAACTGGACATTAACAAATTCCCATCTGCCCATAACCGCGGGCACGGCTTTAGAAAGTTCAAAACCCTGCAGGGGTGTCCCAACTTAGCCCATCACAAGCTCTCATGGTCAATGAACGATATTCCTTCTCCCAGGAAGATCCGATCAGACTCGGAATCCCGGTTACAAGACATTTCGTCAATGGTAAAACAACACCATCAAGACCGCCCGATGCGCCGACATCCCGATAGGAGCTGCACATATCTCGTTCTCAGGGAAACACCGGATGAACACTACGTACAGCTAAAACCAGCCCTCAAGTTTCCCCTAGGTGGCGCCGCAAGTGGCTCTGGTTCGGACCAACACTTAGAGAAGCACTGGCCCAGGGGGGGTTAAAATAAAGATGACCCTCGGGAGAGCGACTCCCAAGGGAAAAATAGGTGGTGGTGAGGCAAATGGTAAAACAAGGTTGGGCCTTGCTGGAGGAGTTTTATTCAAAGCAAACTGTCAAGGGGTCCCCATAACACCCAACCGTGTAAGGAACGCAAAATCAAGGAACATAACACCGGTATGACGGAAACTAGGGCAGCAAGAGTGGAACAAAACACCAGGCATAAGGCCGAGCCTTCCACCCTTTACCAAGTATATAGATGCATTAATAAAATAAGAGATGTTGTGATATCCCAACATATCCATGTTCCAACATGGAACAAACTTCATCTTCACCTGCAACTAGCAATGCTACAAGAGGGGCTGAGCAAAGCGGTAACAGAGCCAAACTGTCGGGGAAACTGATCCACGAACACCTATGGGGCCGGCGGACCGGGCCCCTTTCGGTTCGGCGGGGGGCGGAGATCGCACGAAGAGCAGATCGAGGCGAAGCACACGAGCAGTTTACCCAGCTTCGGGGCTCTCCGGAGAGATAACACCCCTACTGCTGCTTGTTTGATTATCTTGTGTTCTTGCTCTAGAGAGAGAGCGTAGTGTTTTTCTGGGTTACGAATGAGTCCAACCGAACCGCACCCCCTCTACGTTGCGCATGGGCCTCCTTTTATACGTTAAAGGGGTCACCGACAGGTGGCAACGCAGAGAAGGGTACAAATGTAAAAAGTGGGGTGGTTGGTACAGTTACTTGTACAGTGCACCCTACCTAACCCTGACGGCAGGGGACAAGGGCATTAAATGCCCGTCTGGGTCGCCCAAAAAGTGCAGAAAAGGACCGTTAGGGGCGCCACCGTTCGCCACGATGGCGATCTTGTCAGGTTCGCATGCCACTGCGCACCGCTGGCTGCACAGCCTCCCGCCACGCGCGCCTGGAGAGGCCCCTAGGGCGAAACGTTGGTGGATGCGCTGGAGCATGGGCACAGAGTGGCCGCCTGCCGCGGCAAGCGCCTTGCCGCTGTTGTTATCTTGTCGGGTCCGGAAGCTTGTCGCTCATCGGGCCTCGAGGTACCTTGGTTGGTCTTCCCGGCAAGCTCCTCTTGCCGGGGCCTTGTTGCCTTGCCGGAGCGCGTGGCGCGTCGCGGCAAGTTCCTTGGAGTGCCTTGGTTGGCCTTCCCGGCAAGCTCCTCTTGCCGGGGCCTTGTCTCCTGAGCTTAAATACTTTGTTCTTGAATGGCTCCAAGGAAACCACGGAGGATCTTGGCGTTCGCCTGGCAAGCCTTGCCGTGGGGTGCTGCAACTGCCCGTGCACAAGTTCGGGGTACTAGGGTACCCCTATTCTAGTACACCGACAGGAGCCCCCGGGCCTGGGCCAGACACGGTGCCAAGCGCTGTTGGGCCAGGCCCAAGACAGGGCACGGGCACACGCGGACTGGGCCACGCCGAATCTCGCTCCGTATCCACCGCGCTCTCCCCTAACGGCACGCTTTGAATGCGGCGTCGTGGGAGAGATCGTGGGTGGTTCTTTATTCGGAAGGGTGAAACGTCCGCCCCGTCCCTCTTTATAAGCAGAGGAAACAGGGGCAGTTCGTTCCCCCTCGCTGGTTGCTACTACTCCATCTTCACGAACCTCAGCCGCTCCCCCCTTCTTCTTGAAGCCGAGAGAGCAGCGCTCCACCCCCCATTGCCACCAGCATCACCAACGCCATCGACCTCCCCCACCACCTCCGCCATGGCTCCGAAAGCCGACAAGGGAAAGGGCGTGAAGTCGGCCGAGGCGCAGCGGCTCGCGGCGCTGCGGAAGGAGCGGGCGATCTTCTCCCCCCAGCTCGGCGTGAAGGAGCTGAGGGAGTACTTCTACCTCTTTTGGGCGACGGAGACGCGGGCGCATCCGCGCACGAGGGTACTCCCGGCCGCTGCTTCGTAGCTGGCTCCAAACGGGTACCCATTCTTCGCACTGTTCTTCTATTGCGGGCTCTGCCCGCCCTTCTCGGAGTTCTTCTGCGATATCATGAACACCTACGGCTTCCGCCTCCTTGATTTCACCCCCAATGCCGTTCTAACCATGGCAGTTTTCGCACATTTGTGCAAAAATTTTGTCGGAGTCCACCCCAATGTTGCCCTTTTCCGCCACTTCTTCATACCTCGGGTAGAGAGAGGAGAGCCGCTTGCCGGAGGGATCGCCTGGATCTCGAGAGTCGGCAAGAAGGAGGCGTACTTGGAGGGTGAGCTCCGCAGCAAGTGGGATGAGTGGAGAGCGGAGTGGTGCTGCATCGTCGAGGAGAATCCGCAGCCCTTCACCGCCGTGCGCCAAGCTCCAATAGTGCGCGGCAATGACTGGAGCAATGTGGCCCCGGAAGACGAGAGGCTGAAGATCGCCATTACTAGGATCCTTCGCCTCAGGCTTGCCGGGCTCACTGTAGGCGCTGTAGGCGCAGATTTCCTCCGCCGCCGCATCGCCCCCCTGCAGGAGAGGGGGAGGCCCGCCGGGGAATTCAAGAACTCGGCGGACATCATGAGGCTGCGGCCGGGCCTCAACTACAACTTCACCGTCTTGGAGCTGGATGCAATGCTCCTGGAGTTGTTCAAACGCGACCCCCAGCACCCATTCACGCTGTCGAGGAGCGTCGTTCCATTGTGCAATAATTCTTTGCTTGACCGGATCCGCACAATGATGCCGTTGTGCGATTCACACGAAATCGTTCCAACTTGGCAAGAGCCTGCGGATGACGTCGTGCAAGCGTTCTTCGACAACTTGGAAGAAGTGCCGGTCCACGCTGACGAGCAGAAGAGCCTCACCCATGACACCACCGATGAGGAGCTGCAGCGCATCGCCACTAGGGCGGAAGAAGTTGCGGCCGCAGCTCCCGCGGGCGTGTTCGGGTTCACTGTGGAGGAGGCGGAGGCGGCAGAAGCGGCAAACCTTGCCGAGCGCGCGGAGTTCATTGGCGAGGAAGAGCCTGCCGGTTCTGAAGCTGAGCCGAGCGAGGCCAGCGAGGAAGAGCTCGAGCCTTCAGAAAGCTTGCCGCAGGCGGAGCCCCCGGCCCCGCCAAGAAGGCGTCTTCGCAGGGCCGCGGACGTAGCAGGGCGGCAGCCGGGTCAACAGCCGCCGAGCCGCGCGACACGCTCTACCGCGGCAAGCAATGTTGCCGTGGGAGCGCCTCACGCAGCAGCGGCAACTGGAGCGGGATCTTCCCGGGCCACTGCCACCGCCCCCGCCAAGCGGGCAAGGGATCCTACTCCTCCGTCTCGCCGCACCAAAGGGGAGCCGGACTTCGATCTTTCCGCGCTCAGCTCCGACGAGGAGGAAGAAGAGTAAGTTTCTTTGGTGCTCTTGTCGTTCTTCAATCTTGATGTTTTTATCTTGTATCTGACTTGCTTCAATCTGTACTCCTTTCTTTTCAGGATGCTGGCCCAGAGAGCGGCGAAGAGGGCCAAGGCCGCGGTGATTGTCATCGAAGATGACCCCACCGTGTCGGCAGGGGGTGGGTCCGAGACCACCTTGACGGACCCGGCAACCACTCCTCAAAGCAGCCCCCAGCGCAGCCCCCAGCGTAAGTTCATAGTTAGCTTTTTGCTGTCGGGCGCGCATGAGTGCTTTTTCCTTTGTTGATATCTTGCTTGTTGATTTGTGTAGGAGCAGAGCAGCCACATCAGGAGCGCCCGGAAGCTGGTGCCGAAGTGCCATCTGCTTCGACTATGCCGCCAAGGGAGGGGTTTCCGGTAAGGGAGCGCTCTCCGGCAAGGGAGAACTCTCCGGCAAGGGGAAGCACCGTCGATCCTGCGGCGGCCGAGACCGCAACTGCAGATCTTGGCACAGGTAATTCACTTGTTCAAAAACTTTCCCTTGGGTTCTTCTTCTTTTGATTTTCTTCTCTTGGATTTTTTGATTGATTCTTCTCCCTTCTTCGTTCTTCAGACCCATCTGCGGCTGAGCCAATGGAGACAGAGGGCACCGGCGAGGAAGGGACGGGTGCTGATGAGGCCGCCGGCGAGGAGGCCGCCAAGGCTGCCGCCGCAGAAGCCGGCGAGGGGTCGGGCGATCGCACTGACGATCCTGAGGCCGCAGGAGCGCCAGGCGCTGCGCCGACCGCCGATCCTTCTGCCGCTGCTGCGGGGCCAGGCTCCAAGGAGCCCCAGCCCGGTGCCTACTTGAAGGCCGGCGACGATATCTTCATCAAGCTACCCTGGGCGTCGAGCTCCAGGGCGCCGGTCGAGGGGGAAACTTTTGATGGGTAGGTGCTCGCCTCTGTTGGACTGTCATTGGTCGACACGCCCAGCAGCAGCAGTGGCGAGCCTGAGGAGGAGCAGCTGCTGCAGAAGCTGCTGTCACTCTACCGCGCGTGGCAAGCCAAGCTGGCTTCCCGGGAAGCGCTTGTCGCGAAAGCGGGAGTTGACATGGAGAAGCACGCGGAGGTGCTCCGGGGCCACAATCAAGAAGCCCTCCGGTCCCTGGCACAGGAGCGGGAGCGACTCGATGAGGAGCGCACGGCCTTCCTTCTCGAGAAGGCCGAAGCTGAGGAGGAACAAAGGCTGGCCGCAGAGAAGCAGTCCGCGCGAGAAGGTGAATTGGTGCAGCGGAAGGTCAACCTCGATAGCTACAAGGAGGAGCTCGCCGAGCGCGAGCAAGCACTTGGCGGGGCGCTCAAGGAGGCAAGGGACACTGCCGCAATCGCAGAGGCTGCCAAGAAAGAGCTGGAGGAGAAGGTGGCGCAGCTGGAGGCCAATATCGGGAAGAGCGGTGAGGAGCTTGCCGCGCTCAAGCGAGAGCGTGAGAAGGATGCTGCCGCCCACAATGAGCTGCAAGGTCTTCTCGCTGAGAGGGGCAAGGAGCTCAGCGCCGCCAAGGATTCCAATGCGGACCTGGAGTTGAAGCTGGCCACGCTGATGCAGACGCTGGAGGCCGCCAAGGAGCGGGAGAAGACCTTGTCGGAGAAGGTCAAAGCTGACAAGGCGCTGTTGGAGAGCATGGCAGTTACCCAGAACTCGTTTAGAGACACTGTGGAGCACTGGACCGAGGGTCTGGTGAATATTGCCGCAGTCATCAACAAGGAGCTGGCGCAGCTGGGGATGGAGGACTTTGGGTATCCCTCCGACGAGAATCTCCAACCCAGCGCCAAGCTCAGCCTGTTCTTCAAGGGCGTGGCGACGGCACTCCAGCGGCTCCGGGAAAGGATCCCAAAGCAGCTGGCCGACGAGTCGCGCAAAATCTGCGCCGGGGTTCTCCAGAAGGTGCTGATGAAGGTGGCCTTCCGCAATCCAGGCCTCAGCTTCACCAACGTCCTCAAGTCCTTGCCGCCAGACGCCCCGATCGGGATGCACTCAAGGCCCTTGTCGCACCCATTGTGGACAAGGTGAGTGAGATCAAGAGGGTCGAAGGCGGACGCGTAGACTAGGCCGCCCATTTCTTCTTTTCCCTTGTCGCTGCTAATCATGTTATGAAAACAGTCTGTTAGAGCTGCGACAAGTTATCTTGTAATATAACTTTATTTTTGTTATCAATTGCTATGTTATTTCCTCTACTAGATTCCTTCCTTTGTATGTTTTTACCCTACGCTTCTAGGGAACTTGTCGGCGCAGGCACCCGAGCCACGAGCGCTGGGTGCGGAACGTCAGCAGCCCGCTGGCGGCGCTGCTTCCGACAAGAAACCTTGTCGCGACTAGCTGCAGCACACTTAAGTTGTTGAGCGGACTCGAAACAAAGTAAGGGCGCAACTAGCCACGAGTTGGTTCCTCCGCGCACAGGTTTTCCATACAAAGCAGGGTCGTTCGAGGAAGATAACTCAAAAATTTAAAAATTGATTGCTCAAACTTTGGCAACTTAGCTTTTCTGTCGTTTGCTTCCCGGCAAGGCAAAACTTTGCTTGAACGATGCCTGGTCCATACCACAATCTTCTCCTTCCCCCCCGGCAAACTTGTGTGCGAGGGAACCTTCTTTTCCTTTGTTGAAAAGAAGAAAGAAGAGAAAATAATAATATGGAGCCCTTCGGCTCGTTATTGCTTACCGGATATAGGTGCTGCACAAAGTGTCAGATAACACATGCAAGAAAGAAACTAATGCATGAAATGGACAAGTTGTGCGGAGCACATGGGGTTTTACTTATGCACGGGATCTGTGCCCGGCTTTGTACAAAGGATTACATGCAACATCGGCAAGACTTGTACAAAAGGTGGTTGCCGGAACGGGGTTCCGGCAACCGCGTCCTACGGGAAAAACTTACGAAGATGTGCTATGTTCCAGGAGTTGCTCACCGGAATGCCATCTTCGGTCTCAAGGCGGACAGCGCCGGGCCTTGTGACTCGTTTCACCCGATAAGGGCCTTCCCACTTCGGCGTCAACTTGTTGGAATTCTTGGCGGACTGAACGCGCCGAAGAACAAGGTCACCTTCCTCGAAGCTTCTGGCCTTAACTTTGCGGCTATGGTAGCAGCGCAAAGCTTGCTGGTATCGAGCAGCTCATACAGCAGCCTGAAGACGATCTTCCTCAAGGAGCAGCGCGTCGTCTTGTCGCAGCTGTTCTTGCTCAAGCTCATCATAAGCGAGCACTTGAGGCAATCCGTATACGAGTTCCGTGGGGAGAACTGCCTCTGCTCCATAGACTAGAGTGAAAGGTGTCTGGCCAGTGGCTCGATTTGGTGTCGTTCTGATCGACCAAAGAACCACCGGCAGCTCCTCGATCCAGTTTCTTCCGCACTTGCAGAGCCTGTCGAAAGTTCTGGTCTTGAGCCCGCGCAGCACTTCAGCATTTGCCCTCTCTGCTTGACCGTTGCTTCTCGGATGAGCAACAGAAGCGAAGCAGACCTTGGCGCCAAGTTCTTGGACGTACTGCATGAAGGTGCGGCTCGTGAATTGCGTGCCGTTGTCGGTGATGATCCTGTTAGGGATCCCGAAACAGCAAACAATTGACCTGAAGAACTTGACTGCTGACTGTGCTGTCACCTTCCTCACTGGCTGCACTTCCGGCCACTTTGTTAACTTGTCGATTGCGACGTACAAGTACTCAAAGCCCCCGACAGCTCGGGGGAAAGGGCCGAGGATATTGAGCCCCCAGACCGAAAATGGCCAGGATAAAGGGATCGTCTGGAGAGCTTGAGCTGGCTGGTGTATCTGTTTGGAGTGGAACTGGCACGCTTCACACTTGGTTACTTGTGCAGTTGCATCCTGGAGGGCTGTCGGCCAAAAGAAACCTTGCCGGAAAGCTTTGCCGGCAAGTGCTCTTGCGCCAATGTGGTGGCCACATATGCCTCCATGTATCTCTGCCAACAGCTTTTGTCCATCTTCCCGGCAAATACACTTCAATTTCACACCGTTGAGTCTTCTTCTATACAGTATGCTATCGACAAACTGGTACATACTTGACCGTCGGGCTACTTTTTCCGCTTCTTCTTGCTCTTCGGGAAGTTCTCCTGTCTGAAGGAAATGGACAATCTGTTGTGCCCATGCTGGAGCTTGTGGCTCGACAACAAGGACTAAAGGCACATCTGCTGCTGCGGGAACATCTGCTTCTACGGCAAGGACTTGCGGCCCTGCCGGAGCTTGATGTTCCCTGGCAAGTTTGCCGGAGCAAAACTTGTCGGGAGCGTCTGCTTCAACGGAACAAACCATAAGGCTTGCCGGAGCAGACTGCCCCTCAGCATCCTTGGTGTTGATCTTGGGGACTTTCTTGGCGGCGGCTTCGGGGAGCTCTGCCAGAAAGTAGTCACCAGAAACCAACCTCCTCTTCTTGCTTTGCCCAGTTGATGGTGTTATGGATGGTTGAGTCAACTTGAGCACAAAGATCCCTGGTTCCACAGGTAACTTTAGTGCGGCGCACTTTGACAGGCCATCAGCAATGACATTCTGAGCTCTTGGGATATGCTCCATCTGTAGGCCGTCAAAGTGCTCTTCTAGTTTCCTCACTTCATCAACATATGCTTCCATCAATGGACTCTGGTAGTTCTTGTTCACTTGGCAGACGACAAGCTGTGAGTCACCCCTGACAATGAGCTTCTTGATCCCAAGGTCTGCTGGGATTCTAAGACCGGCAAGCAATCCTTCATACTCTGCAGTATTGTTGGTTGCTTGCTCTTTGGGAAAGTGCATCTGGACTACGTACTTGAGGTGCTCTCCGGTGGGCGCGACAAGCAGCACGCCCGCACCGGCGCCTTGCAGTGAGAAAGCGCCATCAAAGTACATCAGCCACTCTCTGCTTTCCTCTTTGACGGGGATGCTTGTCTCTGGAATTTCTTCATCTGGGGTTGGCGTCCATTCTGCTATGAACTCTGCCAATGCTCTGCTTTGGATAGTTGAAGTGCTCTCAAACTTGAGGCCAAAGCTTGACAGTTCCAGCACCCACTCGACAATCCTGCCTGTTGCTTCTGGATTTTGCAGTATCCTCTTCAGCGAAAAGCGAGTGACGACTGTGATCTCATGTGCTTGGAAGTAATGGCGCAGCTTTCTCGAGGCCATGAGGAGGCCGAAAAGCAACTTCTGCACACCAGAGTACCTTGATCTAGCCCCCTGTAGAAGGGAACTGACAAAGTAAACTGGACGCTGCACCATTCTCTTCTGCATCTTATCATGCTTCTGCGCAGATCCATCTTTGTCGGGACCAGAGCTTGTCGGCGAAGCCCCCTGCTTGTCGCTGGATGCATCTGCCGTGGTTGCTGGCTCATCATCTGTCTCCCTCTCCGCCACTAACGCAGCACTAACCACTTGATTGGTCGCCGCTATATACAGCAGCAACTTCTCTTGCGGCTTAGGTGCGACAAGTATTGGAGTGGAGGACAGGTATCTCTTCAAGTCCTGCAGCGCAGCCTCCGCCTCCGGAGTCCATTTCATTGGACCTGCCTTTTTCAAAATTTTGAAAAATGGCAGGGCACGCTCAGCAGATCTAGAGATAAACCTGCTGAGATCAGCCACGCAACCGGCAAGCCTTCGTACATCCTTGACGCGCTTTGGTGCTTCGATCTGCTCAATGGCCTTGATCTTGTCGGGATTGGCTTCAATTCCCTGCTGAGACACGAAGAACCCGAGAAGCTTGCCATAAGGAACTCCAAACACGCACTTCTCGGGGTTAAGCTTGAGGTTGATCTTGCACAGATTTGCAAATGTCTCGTCTAAATCTTGAATCAGGGTCGCCCTGTTCTTGCTCTTGACCACTATGTCATCCATGTAGGCTTCCACATTTCTGTGCATCTGCGGCTCAAAAGCATGGTGGACTACCCTTGCAAATGTTGAACCAGCATTCTTCAAACCGAAAGGCATCCGTATGAAGCAGTACGTGCCACACGGGGTGATAAATGCGGTTTTCTCTTCATCCTCTTCTGCCATGAAGATCTGATGGTATCCTGAGTATGCATCAAGAAATGAAAGCAAATCACATCCGGCTGTGGAGTCAACAATCTGGTCAATGCGCGGCAAGGGAAATGGGTCTTTGGGACAAGCTTTATTAACATCAGTGAAGTCAATACAAAGCCTCCATTTCCCGTTAGCCTTGCGCACGACAACAGGATTGGCCAACCACGTGGGATGGAGCACTCCTCTGACAAGGCCTGCTGCTTCCAACTTCTTGATTTCTTCTGCGATGAATTCTTGGCACTCCACTACCTGTTTCCTGACTTTCTGCTTGACGGGCCGCGCATGAGGATAGACGGCAAGGTGGTGCTCAATTACTTTCCTGGGAACACCGGGGATATCAGACGGTTGCCACGCAAACACGTCGACATTCGCCGCAGGAAAGCAACGAGCGTGCTTTCCTATTTGGGGTCAAGAGTGGCGCTGATGGTGAAGGTTCCACCAGTGCCGTCCTCCTTGGCGGACACCTTCTTGGTCTCAGGTGGAGCTGCCATTGCCTTCTTACACTTGCCGGTGGAGCTCGATGGTGCGTCCTCGACGGTAGCGCAGCACTCCGAAGAGGTGTGCTTGCCGGAGTGGGCATCAGAGCTCTTGCCGGACTTGGTCTTCTTCTTCCCCCCGGGAGCTTCAGCGGCAAGTATCTTGCGTTCTGCTGCGGCTCCTGCTTCCCGGTAGATCTTGTCGGCACAGATAAGAGCATCCTTCTTGTCGCCAGGGATAGAGATGACACTTATCGGGCCTGGCATTTTCAGTACGTTGTACGCATAGTGAGAGGCTGCCATGAACCTGGCGAGTGCCGGACGGCCAAGGATTCCATTGTAAGGTAATGGAAAGTCAACAACATCAAATGTGACCCTCTCAGTCCTGAAGTTCAGCTCGCTGCCAAATGTTACCGGCAACGTGATCTTTCCCTTCGGCTTGCTCCTTCCCGGGTTGATTCCTTGAAATGTACCGGTCTCTTCGAGCTCGCTGTCAGGGATCTGGAGTTTCTGGAGCACCCCGGAGGAGATCAGGTTCAAGCCGGCCCCGCCGTCAACTAGCATCTTAGTGACCTTGAGGTTGCGGATTGTTGGTGAAACCAACATCGGCAAGCACCCGACCGCAGTTATGCGATCAGGGTGGTCCTCAATATCAAAGATGATAGGCGTGATGGACCATTTCAGAGGCTTGCGTGACTCGACGGGCGGTTCTGCTGCATTAACTTCCCGCACCCACTGCTTGAGCTGGCGGTGCGAGGTATGCAGAGAAGCACCACCGTCAACGCACAGGACCTTTGTGGCTTTCTGGAACTCCTGCTCATCAGTTTCTTCATCATCCATGTCTTCATCGTCGTCATCATCTTCATCCTTGTCGCGGCCGCGGGAAGGTCTGTCTCCTTGCCGCTGCTTGGCCTTGCCGCGGCGTCCTCCTCGGCCGGGACGTTTCTTGCCGGATCCCCCAGCACTCTCCTGGGCCTTCTCCTTGTCGTGCCGCTCATATTCAGCTTTCTGTTGCTCAACAAGCTGCTCAACTTTCTTATAGTTCTGGAGATCATGGCCCTTGGTGCGGTGGATCTTGCAATACTGCTTGTTGGTGCCGTCCTGCTTGTCGGCGACTGCCACCTCCGCGGCAACCTCCTTGCCGGAGTCACCAGCTTTGGCTTTGTTGGCGCCACCACCGTTGCCGGACAGCTCAACAACTAGCACCTCTTTGCCTTTCTTCTTCCTGTTGTTCCGCCGCCGGTTTTTCCTTGTCGGGGCAGCATCTTCACTGTCAGATCCTCCTGCTCCTACACACTCTCCGGGGAGTCCTTCCTTCCTCAGCACGTGCACACTTGTCGGCCAGTGCATATAACTCACTGACGTCCCTGATCTTACACATCACCATTTCCTCCCGCATCCTGCGGTTTCGCACATTCTGATGGAACACGCTGATCACCGCGGCAGGGTGGACGTCTGGGATGTTGTGCTGCACACTGCTGAATCTCTGAATGTACTTGCGCAGGGGCTCTCCTTCCTTCTGGGCGAGCAGATGAAGATCACTCTCCTGGCCATGAGGCTTGTGTCCACCTATGAAGGCGCCGACAAACTGATGGCACAGATCAGCCCAAGAAGATATGGAGTTGTCCGGCAAGTGCATGAGCCAGGATCTGACGTTGGGCTTGAGCACCAGCGGGAAGTAGTTGGCAAGGATCTTGTCATCCCGTCCCCCGGCAGCCTGCACCGCAATGGTGTAGATGCTGAGGAACTCCGACGGATGCGTCTTGCCGTCGTACTTCTCCGGTACGTCTGGCTTGAAGTTCTTCGTGCTGGGCCACTGGACTTGCCGCAGCTGACGAGTGAACGTAGGGCAACCTACCGCGTACGGCAGATCGCCTGGTTCCCCTGGCGCATGCATGTCAACAGAGGGCCCAGCACGCTTGTCGGATTGACGTCGCGCTTCTCTTCGGCGCTCGATGCGAGTTCGAGCGTCTTCTTGTTGTCGATCATGAAGAACTTGGCGCTGATCGCGACGAGCTCGTGGATCCGACGATGCAGTGGAGTCGCTGTCGAGGTGGATCCGGCGAGTCGGCAATCTTGGCCTTCGGGGTGGTGATTGCATGGTAGTTGCACCTCCACCCATTTCGTCGCCACCGGCTCGCGCCCGGCAATCCTGCCGCGGCGGCGACGCGCTCGGCCGCCGTGGAGTGTCGCCGTTGGCGTAGCCGATGAGACTCTGAATGGTGGCCCTCCATTCGTCGATCTTGTCCAACGTCGGAGGGTAATCTAGGAGAAGTTGAGCTTGCGCCAAAGCTTCTGCTGGAGTGGTGGGTGGCAGTGGCGGACGGCGCGAGGAGCGGGACGTGCTCGGACTTCTAACTATGTTAGAAGAAGCAGTATCCCGTCCAGGCGACCGTGCCCCGCTCGTGCCAGCACGCTGGCATGCATGCTGGTCTTGAGCGCCCCGAGATCCACCAGCTTGGTCTTGGCCTATCATGCGTATGGCACTACGAGTGTCATGACACTGTTGGTCTTGCGCCTCCTGAGAGTGGCGCAGAACATGTACAGTCGCCGAGGTTTGTGCAGCCTTGTCCTTGGACCTGGCAGCATCATAAGCTTCCTCGTCGACGTCCATTCTTCCGCCGGCGTCCATTCCACCACCCGTTTGCTCCAACGGTGGCGGAAGTGACGTGGACGGAGCGGCTGCCGCCGAAGTCTTCTTCTTCGGTGGCATGTTGATGAAGGGAATGAAGATCTAGCTCGTGTGAACGCCGGATCAGGTTCACGCAATCTCGACGACCCCTACCTGGCGCACCAAAGATGTTGGGGAAACTGATCCACGAACACCTATGGGGCCGGCGGATCGGGCCCCTTTCGGTTCGGCGGGGGGCGGAGATCGCACGAAGAGCAGATCGAGGCGAAGCACACGAGCAGTTTACCCAGCTTCGGGGCTCTCCGGAGAGATAACGCCCCTACTGCTGCTTGTTTGATTATCTTGTGTTCTTGCTCTAGAGAGAGAGCTAGTGTTTTTCTGGGTTACGAATGAGTCCAACCGAACCGCACCCCCTCTACGTTGCGCATGGGCCTCCTTTTATATGCTAAAGGGGTCACCGACAGGTGGCAACGCAGAGAAGGGTACAAATGTAAAAAGTGGGGTGGTTGGTACAGTTACTTGTACAGTGCACCCTACCTAACCCTGACGGCAGGGGACAAGGGCATTAAATGCCCGTTTGGGTCGCCCAAACAGTGCAGAAAAGGACCGTTAGGGGCGCCACCGTTCGCCATGATGGTGATCTTGTCATCTTCGCATGCCACTGCGCACCGCTGGCTGCACAGCCTCCCGCCACGCGTGCCTGGAGAGGCCCCCAGGGCGACACGTTGGTGGATGCGCTAGAGCGTGGGCACAGAGTGGCCGCCTGCCGCGGCAAGCGCCTTGCCGCTGTTGTTATCTTGTCGGGTCCGGAAGCTTGTCGCTCACCGGGCCTCGAGGTACCTTGGTTGGTCTTCCCGGCAAGCTCCTCTTGCCGGGGCCTTGTTGCCTTGCCGGAGCGCGTGGCGCGTCGCGGCAAGTTCCTTGGAGTGCCTTGGTTGGCCTTCCCGGCAAGCTCCTCTTGCCGGGGCCTTGTCTCCTGAGCTTAAATACTTTGTTCTTGAATGGCTCCAAGGGAACCACGGAGGATCTTGGCGTTCGCCTGGCAAGCCTTGCCACGGAGTGCTGCAACTGCCCGTGCACAAGTTCGGGGTACTAGGGTACCCCTATTCTAGTACACCGACACAAACAATGGTTTGCTAGGAAAGGTGGGTTAGAGGCTTGACATGGCAATATGGGAGGCATGATAAAGCAAGTGGTAGGTATCGCGGCATAGAACTAGAGCGAGCAACTAGCAAGGAAATATAGAAGTGATTTCGAGGGTATGGTCATCTTGCCTGAGATCCCGCAAGGAAGAAGAACGAGTCCATGAAGAAGACAAACAGACGTAGTCGAACGAATCCTCACAAACGCGACGTTATCGGAACCAACCCGAAGAAGCAACACCGAAAAGGAGCAAACAACATAGTAAACAACCACCACATAATCATGGCATGATGCACAATCAAGTATGATGCATGTCCGGTTCAAAGAGGCATGGCATGGCAAAGTGCACAAACAAAACTACAAATTAAGTGGAGCTCAATATGCAACGGGTTGCGTATTGACGGAACACCACATCACTTATTTAGTTCGATCTCGTTTATGTACTCAACAATCTTAAATGTTGTTTAGAATGGCAAGGGGTGAAGCAAAGTAAAACTACTTACCTAGGCAAGTTTAAATGAGGCCGGAACAACAAACAACAAGTCCGGAAACTCCTCACGTACATATTTTAAGGCTTGGTACTGTTCTGCCCTAAACCATATTTTATAGTTGTTGAACATGCAAAGTAAAGTCACCATGATAAACTATGCATTTTTCTACCGCATTTACATATAAAGATTATTAAATTTGGAGCTACGGTTAAATGGTTGTGAATTAAAACATTGTAGCATGGCAATAGGCAAAATATAAGCAAACATCATTTTAAACATGATTGAAAGTTGGATATTATTAAACTAGATGAAATTCTAGTCACATTTCATATATAATTCATTTTAAACCGATGCACCATTTGTGAGTTATTAAATGCATGAACTAGGGGGCCTTTTCTGTAAAACTGCCAAACACCTGGATAAATAGCTAAAATCGCAACAAAGGAAAAAAACACTATCGGGCTGAAACTGAACACGGCCCAACAGTGCACAGGGGCGAACAGTGGCTGGGCTGAGGCTCACTTATAGGCCTTAGGCCGGTGGTGGAGCTGGGCAGGCCGGAAGGATCTGGGCTGGGCCTTTGACGCGCTGGGCTCGCGGACGCAAAGCAGTGGCATCAGGTCAACAGGCG
This sequence comes from Triticum dicoccoides, assembly GCF_002162155.2. Classification (NCBI taxonomy): domain Eukaryota; kingdom Viridiplantae; phylum Streptophyta; class Magnoliopsida; order Poales; family Poaceae; genus Triticum; species Triticum dicoccoides. The sequence continues at coordinate 429,490,422 of NC_041392.1, read as the reverse complement.
AAGGGGAGGTGGCCCAGGCGTCAGCGGGGTCACAGGAGCGGTCGTCGTGCTCGCTCGATGCAGGACGAGCAGAGCGGCGGTGAGCCGGTGAGGCAGGAACGCGGCGGCGGGGATGGAAGAAGGGGTGCGCCGCGGGCGGCTAGACGCCCGAGGAGGCAGGCGCTCGTAACCGACCTCGCGAAGCAGGACGGCGGCGGCGGACTTGGCGCGGAGGGGACCACCGCCGACAAGTGGGTAGCGAGGGCGACGGAATCCGGCGGTGAGACGACGAGAACCAAGGCGAGGCAGGGGGTCGGGCACGTCTCGTCCTCCTGCTCGAAGCAGCGGATGCAGGGGAAGCAGAGGCCGGCAGCGAGGGGTGCGGGGTCGAGAGGCGGCAACGGCAAATGTCTGCTGCGGGACTCCATGGCGTTCCTATTGCAAAGAGCGAGAGATGAGAGGGGGAGAAGGGAACCAGAGGAAGGGGAAGGGCGCGCTACGACCTGGAGGGACGAGGCGGCCAGTGGGGGAGCGAGGCAGTGGGGCATCGAGGTGGCCTGGAGGTTGAGGTCGCCGGCGAGTAGGCTCACGGGAGCGATGCGGTGACAAATTTGAGGTGCTCGGGCGCCACGGCAGGGAACGGCAGCAGCGGCGGCATCCAGATGGGCTCGACGCCCTGCTGGTCGCCGGCGGGAGCACAGTCCGGTGAGGCTCAGGAGGAGGGGATCGAAAGGGGCTGCGGGATCGGCCCGATGGGGAATTTCGGGGAGAGGAGGTGGGTGGATTGGGAGGGATCCCGATGATGATTCGGAAGGTGGCGGCGGGGAATGGGACGAGCCCCTAGAAGTTAGGGTTTTGTCCAGATTTAGACTAGGGACTTTTTATATATAAGGAAAGAGGGGGAGTTTGGATCATCGGATCGAAATTCGATGGACGAGAATAAATATGCTAAGGAGTCCGTTAAATAAAATGATGATATTTTGGGGGTGTTAGGGGATGATCCGGATCCAACGGTGACGACTGCCCGGGTCAGATTCGGGTAAGTTTCGGACACACGCGAGGGGTCTATGCACTGTGCAAAGAGGGGTAGGCTGGGCCTAGGCTGTGTAGGAGAGGTCTCAGGCTGAGAAGAGAGACGGAAATGCAGTCCGGCAAGGTTTTCGGAGACCGAAAACGTCTGACGTTTGACCGGCTATATTGCCGCTATAGTTTAACGGTTGGGCTATCAAACGTAATCTGAATGCGATGAAACTTGGCAGGCGGTCTACTGACAACATAACAACACCGCACACCAACTCTCATCCCATTCCGAGAACATTTCCCGGCCACTTATAAAATACTATTACGGACATGCCGCGGGCGTGTGCGAGTGTGTCTCGGCTCAGAACGGACAACAGAAGGAACGGGGAGAACCCGGGCAGATGCAAGTTTGGAAAACATGATGATGCAATGCACATGATGACATGGCAAGATGTGACACGCAAGCAAAAGACAAGGTAACAATGACGAATAACTGGAAGACACCTGGCGCAATGGTCTCGGGGCGTCACACCTAAGCAGCAAAAATATGCAATGAATAAGCACTAGAACAAAAACTAATTGGACCATTGGAGGAGTCACATACCAAGGAACAGTCTCCCAAAGCAGTTTTTTGAGAGGTACTTTGAGCAAGAAGATCGCAAAATGGCAGCAAGATGAGCTTGGGCTCGGGTTTGAGCTGGTTGATAGTGTTTGTGGGAGGAAGGAGTGTGTGGTAGCCGAAATAAGTGGAGGGGAGGCACCATGGGCCCATGAGGCAGGGGGCGCGCCCAGGGGGGTGGGCGCGCCCAGGGGGGTGGGCGCGCCCTCCACCCTCATGGCCAGGTGCTTGCTCCCCCTGCTGTGTTTTCAGTGCTAGATATTCTCAAATATTCCAGAAAAAAATCATATTTAATTTTCAGGACATTTGGAGAACTTTTATTTTCGGGGTATTTTTTATTACATGGATAATTCAGAAAACAGACAGAAATTACTATTTTTGCTTTATTTAATATAAATAATAGAAAGTAAAAGGAGGGTACGGAGAGTTGTGTTTTCTAAATTCATCCATCTCATGCTCATCAAAAGGAATCCACTAACAAGGTTGATCAGGTCTTGTTAACAAACTCATTCCGAATAACATGGAAGCAGAGAATTTTCGAATAACACTAAGTTACCTCAACGGGGATATGCACATCCCCAACAATAAGAATATCATATTTCTTCTTGACCACAGGAAGAGGAAATTCAAAACCTCCAAAAATAATCGATGAGATTTTTCCAATAGAATTAATACTGTGGACTTGAGGTTGTTTCCTCGGAAAGTGTACCGTATGCTCATTACCATTAACATGAAAAGTGCCATTGCCTTTGGTGCAATCAATAACAGCCCCTACAGTATTCAAAAAGGGTCTTCCAAGAATAATAGACATACTATCGTCCTCGGGAATATCAAGAATAACAAAGTCCATTAAAATAGTAACATTTGCAACCACAACAGGCACATCCTCACAAATACCGATAGGTATAGCAGTTGATTTATCAGCCATTTGCAAAGATATTTCAGTAGGTGTCAACTTATTCAAATCAAGTCTACGATATAAAGAGAGAGGCATAACACTAACACCGGCTCCAAGATCACATAAGGCAGTTTTAACATAGTTTCTTTTAATTGAGCATGGTATAGTTGGTACTCCGGGATCTCCTAGTTTCTTAGGTATTCCACCCTTAAAAGTATAATTAGCAAGCATGGTGGAAATTTCAGCATCCGGTATCTTTCTTTTATTTGTAACAATTTCTTTCATATACTTAGCATAAGGATTCATTTTGAGCATATCAGATAATCGCATACGCAAAAAATAGGTCTAATCATTTCAGCAAAGCGCTCAAAATCCTCATCATCCTTTTTCTTGGATGGTTTAGGAGGAAAAGGCATGGGTTTCTGAACCCATGGTTCTCTTTCTTTACCGTGCTTCCTAGCAACAAAGTCTCTCTTATCATAACGTTGATTCTTTGATTGTGGGTTATCAAGATCAACAGCAGGTTCAATCTCTACATCATTATCATTGCTAGGTTGAGCATCAACATGAGCATCATCGTTAACATTATCAATAGGTTCATGTTCATTACCACATTGTGTTTCAGCATCAGAAATAGAAATATCATTGGGATTCTCAGGTGTGTCTACAACAGGTTCACTAGAAGCATGCAAAGTCCTATCATTTTTCTTTTTCTTTCTTTTAGAAGGACTAGGTGCATCAATATTATGTCTCTGAGAATCTTGCTCAATTCTCTTAGAATGACCCTTAGGATACAAAGGTTACTGGGTCATTTTACAACCTCTAGTCATAACTCTAACAACATTATCATTTTTCTTACTATTTAATTCATTGAGCAAATCATTCTGAGCTTTAAGTACTTGTTCTACTTGAGTGGTAACCATAGAAGCATGTTTACTAATAAGTTTTAATTCACCTTTAACATTAGCCATATAAGCATGCAAGTGTTCAATCATATAAGCATTGCATTTTAATTCTCTACCAAAATAGGCATTGAAGTTTTCTTGCTTAACCATAAAGTTATCAAACTCATCTAAGCATTGGCTAGCAAACTTAGTAGGAGGAATTTCAGCTTTATCATATCTATAGAGAGAATTTACCTTTACTACCTGTGTCGGGTTATCAGGACCATGTGTTTCTTCAACAAGCGGTAAATTAAGACCATGTATTTCTTCAATAGGAGGTAAATTCTTAACATCTTCAGCTTTAATACCCTTTTCCTTCATAGATTTCTTTGCCTCTTGCATATCTTCAGGACTGAGAAATAGAACACCCCTTTTCTTCGGAGTTGGCTTAGGAGTTGGATCAGGAATTGGATCAGGAAGTGTCCAATTATTTTCATTAGTCAACATATTATTCAGTTAAATTTCAGCTTCACCTGGTGTTCTCTCCCTAAAAACACAACCAGCACAACTATCCAGGTGGTCTCTGGAAGCATCGGTTAGTCCATTATAAAAGATATCAAGTATTTCATTTTTCTTAAGAGGATGATCAGGCAAAGCATTAAGTAATTGGAGAAGCCTCCCCCAAGCTTGTGGGAGACTCTCTTCTTCAATTTGCACAAAATTATATATTTCCCTTAAAGCAGCTTGTTTCTTATGAGCGGGGAATTTTTTAGCAGAGAAGTAATAAATCATATCCTGGGGACTACTCACACAACCAGGATCAACAGAATTAAACCATATCTTAGCATCACCCTTTAATGAGAACGGAAATAATTTAAGGATATAATAATAGCGAGTTTTCTCATCATTAGTGAACAAGGTAGCTATATCATTTAATTTAGTAAGATGTGCCACAACAGTTTCAGATTCATAGCCATAGAAAGGATCAGATTAAACTAAAGTAATTATCTCAGGGTTGACAGAGAAATCATAATCCTTATCAGTAACAAAGATAGGTGAAGTAGCATAAGTAGGATCATATTTCATTCTAGCATTCAGAGTTTTTTGTTTCAGCTTAGCTAATAATTACTTAAGATCACTCCTATCATTGCAAGCAAGGAAATCCCTAGCAGTTTCTTCACCCATAACATAGACCTCAGGCACAACAGGTAATTCATATCTAGGGGGAGAATCTTCATCATCACTTTCATCAATATTATCAGTTTCAATAATTTCATTCTCTCTAGCCCTAGCAAGTTATTCATCAAGAAATTCACCAAGTGGCATAGTAGTATCAAACATAGAAGTAGTTTCATCATAAGTATCATGCATAGCAGAAGTGGCATCATCAATAACATGCGACATACCAGAATTAATAGAAGAAGCAGGTATACGTGTCGCAAGCTTACTCAAAACGGAAGGTGAATCAAGTGCAGAGCTAGATGGCAGTTCCTTACCTCCCCTCGTTTTTGAGGGATAAATCTTGGTTTTAGCGTTTTTAAAGTTCTTCATAATGATAAGCAGAGATAAATCCCAAGTGACTCAAAGAATAGAGATATGCTCCCCGGCAACGGCGCCAGAAAATAGTCTTGATAACCCACAAGTATAGGGGATCGCAATAGTTTTCGAGGGTAGAGTGTTCAACCCAAATTTATTGATTCGACACAAGGGGATCCAAAGAATATTCTCAAGTATTAGCAGCTGAGTTGTCAATTCAACCACACCTAGAAACTTAATATCTGCAGCAAGGTATTTAGTAGCAAAGTAATATGATAGTAATGGTAGCAGTGGTAAAAGGTAACAATAGCAAAAGTAATATTTTTGGTGTTTTATAGTGATGATAACAGTAGCAACGGAAAAGTAAATAAGCAAAGGACAATGTATGGAAAGCTCGTAGGAAATGGATCGGTGATGGAGAATTATGCCGCATGCGGTTCATCATGTAACAGTCATAACCTAGGGTGACATAGAACTAGCTCCAGTTCATCAATGTAATGTAGGCATGTATTCTGAATATAGTCATACGTGCTTATGGAAAAGAAGTTGCATGACATCTTTTGTCCTACCCTCCCGTGGTAGCGGGGTCCTAATGGAAACTAAGGGATATTAAGGCCTCCTTTTAATAGAGTACCGGAACAAAGCATTTACATATAGTGAATACATGAACTCCTCAAACTACGGCCATTACCGGTAAGTATCCCGATTATTGTCACTTCGGGGTTAACGGATCATAACACATAATAGGTGACTATAGACTTGCAAGATAGGATCAAGAACTCTCATATATTGATGAAAACATAATAGGTTCAGATCTGAAATCATGGCACTCGGGCCCTAGTGACAAGCATTAAGCATAGCAAAGTCATAGCAACAACAATCTCAGAACATAGTGGATACTAGGGATCAAACCCTAACAAAACTAACTCGATTACATGATAAATCTCATCCAACCCATCACCGTCCAGCAATCCTACGATGGAATTACTCACGCACGGCGGTGAGCATCATGAAATTCGTGATGGAGGATGGTTGATGATGACGATGGCGACGGATTCCCCACTCCGGAGCCCCAAACGGACTCCAGGTCAGCCCTTCCAAGAGAGTTTAGGGCTTGGTAGTGGCTCTGTATTGTAAAACGCGATGAATCCTTCTCCCCCATTTTTTTCTCCCCGAAAGTGAATATATGGAGTCCAGGTTGAGGTCGGTGGAGCATCAGGGGGCCCACGAGGCAGGGGGCACCCGCACCCTCGTGGACAGGTGGGACACCCCCTAACGTGGATCTTCCTTCCAATATTTATTATATATTCCAAAATAATTCTCCGTGGATTTTCAGGTCATTCCAAGAACTTTTATTTCTGCACAAAAATAACACCATGGCAATTCTGCTGAAAACAACGTCAGTCCGGGTTAGTTCCATTCAAATCATGCAAGTGAGAGTCCAAAACAAGGGCCAAAGTGTTTGGAAAAGTAGATACGATGGAGACGTATCAATACCTTGCTGAAATTTTTCTTATTTATTTTATTTGGCGTTCAATCTATCAATCTACTACAATTTATTCAGGCCCGTTTGCCAATTTCTAGCGCCGTTACCCGAAAGGGATTAACAACCCCTTTAATATGTCAGGTTGCGAGTGGTGGTTATTTGTGTGCAGGGGCTGTTTACGTTGTGTTGCTTGGTTCTCCTACTGGTTCTGTAACCTTGGTTTCATCACTGAGGGAAATACCTATCGTTGCTGTGCTGCATCATCCCTTCCTATTTGGGGAAATACCGACGTAGTCTTAGCCGACATCACTAGCCAGGTGCTAGCTATAAATAACCACAACAATGGCCGACGGCAGCGACTAACTACGGATCCCCTTACTAGCTAGTTATCCACACATATCGGCATACCCCCAATGACAAACAATGGGATGGAATTGCGCAATGGCGGAATCAAGGTTGGCGGCGCGATGGTCGGCTTGGCGGTCGATGGCCGTGTAGCCACCTCTCCTGACGACGGCCAGAGGAAGGAGGAAACGTGGTACGAGCAAGCTACTAGGTTAGCTAGGGTCGTCCTGAAAGTAGACATGGGTCTCCAGCGGGCGATACTGCCGGCTAGCCGCATAGTGCAGTGGATGCTACGGGCGGCAGAGCAGGAACTACGTTGACACAAGGACAACTGCAGCAGTGGCGGTCGCCGCAAGAGGCGCATGCTTATGTCCCAGATGGAGGAGGGCGTTGTGCTGGATGTCGTCGGGGCATGCCTGGGGGTCGTGATGGAAGCCTTGGCAAGAGCCACCGTCATCTCGCCAGACTTCGTCAGGGCAGGCCCGACGGTCACGGTAGCCCTGGTGAGCACTGTGCTCAAGGTAGTACCGGCAATCACTGATGTCGAGGTTGCCCCGGCCTCAGTCGACCAAGTTGTGTAGGTCATCGACTTGGCGGCCTCCTATCCTCTTAAGCCCAGTATCGACACGCTGATGGATGATGGTAGTTGTGCATGCTCGGTCAGCGTTAGGTGCACAGTAGCTCTTTTGTGCGTGTGTGGTGCGTTATATTCTTGTAAATTAGCAAGCTAATGGTTTCTAAATTACTCCTCGAACTAGGCACTAGACCAACTTGAGTATATATATGCTCGATTGATTTGTTCATGCATTTAAAATATATCAATTGTATGGACTGGTCTATCTATATATTATCTCAATTTGCAATATGTACAATTAATATGCAAATGCCTTCTGGACATCAGTGTTGATCGCCACGTCATAAACATGGGCATCCTCTACTCTACCGGGCACGCGCTTAAAATGAATGGACTATGTACGACACTAATACTTTCCATCAAAATTTAAGACCTTGGCAAACAATATTTGCGTAACATATATATAGCACTGACACTATCCGACAAAAGGCAGATCTAGGTAACACGGTACTTAACAATTCCAAACATAAATTTTTCGACAACCATATGTCCATATCTACATACCTACCATAGTAACAACTCGCACATTTTAAGAGGAAGAAGGCCAACAACCACAATTATTCGTTAGATGCAGCTTGATCACGCCGACTCAGCATCTCTTCAATGAAAAGCAAGAACCCTCATGTGCCTTGGTAGAGCAGGAGTAGAACAGTGTCTCCAATTTTCCAATGTGGATCCATTGCCACGACAAGCGAGAACTTATTAACTTGAATGGTTCCATTGCTGCGGGAAATGCGGTACCTTGCAATCACTTTCGTGTTATTTGTAGGCACAAGTGTAATTCGTCCACGCATGAAAATCAATTCAGGAACAACGGGCAATTTGTGTTGCCATGAAAAATAAAACCAATTGTAACATACATCGAAGCTATATATAGTTTATGAACATCAACATAAAATAGGGCTTTGTACCAGTGTTTTGTGCACACAATTTGTCTCGTTCAATGTGTGCACCAATGGTAGTATTAATCCCATCCCAAATCCAACATTCATACGATGTGCTATCTCTGTCAGATTATCAACAAATTTTATGACATGCTCCAAATCTTTCCAGTTAAATTTGGTACGTCGAGTAACATACAGACCGTTAGTTATGCATCCAACATATCATGCTTAAAAGGTGGGAAGGGTTATTTATTCAGAACATGGCACAATAGTAGTGTGCATAAATTGGTAATTAGAATTTGTTACTAGCTAGGAACATAGTTAGAAAATGAAATCACAATTGGTTGCTTAAACAGTGATCAGTTAGTCCGAACAAATACCCTAATTTTCCTAAGTAATATGCCAACATGGAGAAAGTTGAAAGAACACTAACCTCGATTAGACTGTGATTGACTGATGACGTTGGGGAAGTAAACACCCATGTTAATTAGACTAGGTTGTGGTGCATGCACTAGAATTTTATTTCTAGCTTTCAGTTCATAAAACTTAAAAAAATCTCCAAACATCCGCATCAAAATAGGAGTGACCATCTTTATAAATTTTCACCCTAACTGTCATTATAAATCCATGTTGCATTGTCAATATGACATCCATGGAGTCATCAACATAATAAAGGCCAAGATTTCCTTCTACACGTGTTCTTGCAAAGCAAGGGATGTACTGCTTGAAATGATAATAAAGATCATTACATATATTTAAATAATAGAGCACCATGCAAATATGGAAGTAACTGAGAGAACAGAACAAAATATAGCTGAAAGAAAAGTACAAAATATATAATTAAACAAATAATGTAATAAAGATTTCATGCAAATATGAGAATAACTGAAAGAACAATACATCATTAATTTGCCTAATTTAGAAAAAAATCATCTTCGGCGTCTAGGATACATGTGGCACCATACCTTTTATCCAAATGTAGCAATATACGGTATATGTTCATAAATTTAGGCCATGCCAACCGTGGTAGGCTGAGATTGAACATACTGAGCGCTCCCTCGGGTCATCCAGTATAGTGAGATAGAACCTCGTTTCCGACTAGCCGCGACCACACTGGACTGATTTGTGCTTGCACTATGGACACTTAAATGAAAACCATCGAATCAGCTAGAAGAAAAATGAATCCATGGTGATTTCCGTCGGCTGATTAACATGGACAGATGGACTGTGATAAGACATGAGCAAATATTTCGCTAAATTAATTACCTTCTCCATGAGAAAATCCATGGCGCAAGCCCGAGGAAAATCCCGCGGAAAACTCCAATCGACCAGAGTCCAAAAAGTCGGTGCAGATAGGTGATGGCAAGTGGTAGGGGAAAAATCGCTCAGCTTTTGGAGCGTGCCCGCTGCCGACAGCCATCGAGCTTAGGGGTGGCTACCGTGATAGAAGTTGATGACATGTAGAGTTGCAGAGGAGTGCGCATCGAGTGAGTGGGGACGAAGGAGGGTGAGGGTTTTCTTTTTCTTTTTTGACATGTGGGTGAGCGCACACAGTTCCCAGAGGCGACGAAGATGAACCATGTGCGAATAAATCATAAAGATTGAAGGGGAATCCAAATTTCCTTCCTCGTTTGTCCTTCAGTTTTTTTCTACGATCAAAATTCCGCCTCTAGTGCACTATATTGAAATTTGGCACTTTTCTGGGCTCATTTACTATATTTACTCCATTATGTGTCTTTTCTAGGCATTAATGCACATAATTCAAATTCAAACGATCGATGCATGAAAAAGTGCACAAAAATGGTCTGGAAAATCATGCTCGTGGTATTTAGTAATTTTTCATGCCTTTTACAAGCAATAGCCAGAGATTTCAAGGATATGTGTGGCAAGAGTCAACCACAAACGTGTTGTTTATTGGTTTTTCAACTATAGAAAAATGACAAACATGCTAGAAATAGATGACGCTTGGCATGGTGCCATGGTATGGCCTCACCATGCGCTGGTAAAATTGAAGAAGGTTTGGCTTCTGTCATCATGCACGCTCTTCATAAATCAATTCATCGTCGAGGAAGTTTCATGGTTAATCACCAAGATTGAAGGGGAATAAAAATTTCCTTCGCCATTTGTCCTTCGGGTTTTTTCCACAATAAACATACCCCCTCCAATGCACCGTGTTCAAAGTTGGCACTTTCCGGGCTCATTTACTACATTTAGTCCATTATGTGCATTTTCTAGGCATTATTGAACATAATTCAAATTCAGACAATCGGTGCATGAAAAAGTGCACAAAAACAGTCTGGAAAACTATGCTCATGGTATTTATTAATTTTTCATGCCTTTTACAATGAATGGGCGGAGATTTCAAGGATATGTGTGGCAAAGGGCCAACCACAAATGTGTCGTTTATTGGTTTTTCAACTATAGAAAAATGAAAAACATGCTTGAAAAACATGACACCTGGCATGGCGCTATGATATGGCCTCACCATACCCTAGTAAAAATTTGAGAAGGTTTGGCTTATGTCGTCATGCACTCTCTTCATAAATTGAACCATCACCAGGGGAGATTCATAGTTTTGATAGGGAAATCACTAAGATTGAAGGGGAATACAAATTTCCTTCGCCGTTTGTCTTTCAGGGTTTTTTCCGCGATCAACATACCCCATCCACTGCACCCCATTCAAAATTGGCATTTCCGGGCTCATTTACTATATTTAGTCCATTATTTGCGTTTTCTAGGCATTAATGAACATAATTCAAATTCAGACAATCGGTGCATGAAAAAGTGCACAAAAACAGTCTGGAAAACCATGCTCATGGTATTTAGTAATTTTCATGCCTTTTACAAGGAATGGGCGGAGATTTCAAGGATACGTGTGGCAAGAGTCAACCACAAACATGTCGGTTATTGGTTTTTAAACTATAGATAAAATGAAAAACATGATGGCTGGCATGGTGCCATGGTATGGCCTCACCATGCCCTGGTAAAATTTGAGAAGGTTTGGCTTATGTTGTCATGCACGCTATTCATAAAATCGAACCATCACCGAGGAAGTATTTTGGTATCGACAAGGAAATCACCAAGGTTGAAGGGGAATCCAAATTTATTTTCTTCCTTTGTCCTTGAGTTTTTCCTATGATCAACCTACCCCCTAGAAATCACAATGTTCAAATTTGGCACTTTTTCAGGCTCATTTACTATATTTAGGCAATTATGTGCATTTTCTAGGCATTAATGCACATAATTCAAATTCAGACAATCGGTGCATGAATAAGTCCACAAAAACGGTCTGGAAAATCATGATCGCAGTATCTAGAACTTTTTCATGCCTTTTATAAAGAATGGGCACAGATTTCAAGGATACGTGTGGCAAGAGTCAACCAAAAATATGTCGTTTATTGGTTTTTCAACTATAGAGAAATGAAAAACATGACGCCTGGCATGGTGCCATGGTATGGCTTCACCATGCTCTGGTAACAATTTGAGAAGGTTTAGCTTATGTCGTCGTGCACGCCCTTCATAAATTGAACCATCGCCGATAACGTTTCATGGTTTCGATAGGGAAATCACCAAGAGTGAACGGGAATCTAAATTTCCTTTGTCCTTTGTCCTTGAGTTTTTTCCTACGAGCAACTTACACTCTAGAAATCACCGTGTTCAAATTTGGCACTTTTCTAGACTCATTTAGCATATTTAGGCGATTATGTGCATTTTCTAGACATTTAGCACAGATACATCAAATCTCAGCTACAGCTACTCGGGTGTGATGAGAGGGATGTAGATTGTCGTTCGATCATGGTGCATCCTACGGTGCACACGCGTGATCCGAGTGGTTGGGTTTCCCGCCAATCAAAACACGACCCACAATAGGGTGAGTGCACACGTTTTCCAAAGGCAACAGAGATGAACCATGTGCGATAATAAATGACCAAGATTGTAGGGGAATCCTAATTTCCTTCGTTGTTTGTCCTTGAGCTCTAAAAAACCATCGCATTGTATGGTTGTATGGCCACTTCGCCCGAGAGCTCTCTCCAAGCGTCGTTCATGCCACCATGCCGCACATTAACTGGTAAGGAAACGATGGCATCCCGATGCGTCGAGTTCCTCAACGCCTACGACCACACACTAAATGGTAAGGAAGCGATGGCATCCCGCCGCGCTGAGTTCATCGCCGCCCGCGGCCGCACATCTATGTGGGCAGACTTTAAGCAATGGTCGAATGGGCGGTGGAGCAAGAGGTGGCCGAATCCGCACAGAAGGAGTGGAAAAGGCAGAAACCACTCAAGAAAAGAGAGTTCCCCCGCCACAAGAAAGAAGAGGCTGCACATGCTGCTGAGGAGAGCTCGGCGGAGATCCAAGCACGATGGGCTATCGCCGACAAGGCCGGGAAGGAGAACGACGGCATCTGTCCAGCATGCCCCGATGCCTCCACTTGCCAGGATTGTAGCGGTAGCTACCGCGACGCTAATGAGAGTCGTGCAGAGATCCAAGTACACTGGGTAGTAGCCAACAAGGCCGAGAAGGATAACAATTATGTCTAGCCAGCATGTGAGAAGTAGTTGGTGTGTGTGTTGCCCGTAAGTTTGTTTAACTAATTGTGAACACCTACCAGTACTAATTACTAGTTTTAGAGAAAATTACCAGTATCTAGGATTTTAAGTTGGTATCTATTATTAAGGTACAATGTCAATAAGCGGCATCCTTTTAGGGCTTTGAGCATTGCTTAGCATGTGTTCGCTGAAGTTTTGTAGCCGTACCCCAGCCCTAAATCCCCCCGAAACATCCGCTTGTAGCCACCCGAAGCTCCTTCCTCTCCCATCTCTGCACAATGAGCATCTACTCTGGTGCGTGCGCCAGAGATGCGCTGTCCGCAGCTTGTTTTTAGTCTCACATCACCGCACGAGTTGGCCGCAAACCAGCTTAAATAGCCGTGTCGGCGGATGGCAACAAGCTTCTCTTTTGTTGCACAGTTCGATCAATTCTGGCCATGTGAGTGCTACTTGTAGGCCGCATTGGGATTTCTCCAAAGAGAAAAGGATGATGCGGTACAGTAGAGATAAGTATTTCCCTTAGTTATGGAACCATGGTTATTATCTAGTAGGAGAACCAAGCAACACTATGTAAAAAACACCAGCACACAAACAACAAATACTTGCAACCCAACGCAAACAAGGGGTTGTCAATCCCTTGACGGTTACGAGCAAGATTAAATTGTATAGTGTTTGATAGATAGATCAAACTAAATAAAAAATAAAATAAAATTGCAGCAAAGTATTTTTGGTTTTAGTAGATGATAAAAAATAGACCCGGGGACCATAGTTTTCACTAGAGACTTCTCTCAAGAAAATAGCATACAGTGGGTGACCAAATTACTGTTAGGTAATTGATAGAAAAGCAAATAATTATGACAATATCCAAGGCAATGAATCATACATAGGCATCATCTCCAAGACAAGTAGTGTGACGACCCGAGACCAACGCTTCAAATGCCTTCCATTTATTCCCGGTGTCATCGTGTGTTTCAATTGCTTTGTTGCATTCATCATGTCATCTCTTACATCACATCATGTCATCATGCCATCATATCATTAATTTTATAACTCTTTTAAATAAATTGTATGGATCTTCGATCCATTTAAATCGAGGGAAGGGTGACTTCTCTTTATAACTTTTCCTCCAATATTAGGGAGCTATTATAAAATATTCCATTGATGTGGAACTACCTTTGGTACACTTGCAAAATAGCCCCCATGCCCAAATTCTATCCCTAGAACCTCCTTTCTTATCCTTTTCTTCTTTGTTATTTTCTGTTTTTTAGAGAATAAGAATAAGAGGGAGAGAGGAGCAAGCCTAGTTGCTGCCTCAGGCCAGCCGGCCCAAGGTCCAGCCAAGGCCCCATTCTAGCGCCTATCTAACCCTACCCCCAATCCAGATCGATCCACTCCTCCTCGTTCCCTCGCGCCGCCACACGCACATCCACGCCTCTTGCTTGATCCCCCTCCTCCTCTTCGGGTTCATCTCCAGCGCCTCAACGCCCAACTCACCTTCTACTGATGAAGACCCGCGCCGAGGTCTGCTTAGCTGCATCGCTCGCAGGCCCTCTTCTCTCCTACACCTTGTCCCCGATGTCGGCAAGCCACCACCGTGCCCCGCGACCCCTCCCGCAAGCTATCGTTATCGCTGCTCTGCTTCAGGTCGAGCAGAAGAGGACGCTCACGCCCCTGCCTCACCATGGTACCCGCCGGATCCCGTCCTCTCCGCCAACCACGTGTCGCTGGAGGTCGCCTCCGCACCAAGTTCACCATTGCCCAGCTCGATCCCCTGCTCGTGTTGGCCTCCTGCCGCTCCCCACAACAACCTCGCCATGCCTCCTGCCCCGACGGCCATCTCTGTCGTCCTCGCCCTGGACCCGGCCGAAGCTCGCCTTCCGGCTCTGGATCCGCACCTCCCGTGTCCATTCTCGGCACCGCGGGACCGCTGCTTCGTCATCCACCACTGCTGTAGTGGCCACCATGGACGCCTCTTGCCCAAGCTCTTCCTCCTGTGGGGTGTAGAGCTGCACCACCACCCCGAGGCCCTTTGCCATCTTCGTTTCGGAACGCCAAGTAGCTGATGGCACTAGGGTGTGCCAAGTTCCTCTACGACCCGTGTACGACTACGTGGATCCACCAAGCACCCTTCGGATAAGCCAAGTTCGACCACTTGGAGACGACAAGTTCCTCTCCGGACATGTACGACTACCGTCGCCGAGACCGCCAAGTACCACGACAACCCCGAAGGGATTCAAATCCGTCAAGTTCCTCTTTGAAACGTGTGCCACTACTTCCACCATGACCGTCCTGAGAACGTCTACTTCCTCTATACCGCATCGAACTCGACTCGCTCCGAAAATGCATGCTTCAAAGGTATAATGACGAGACGACTGCCGGTGAACGAATGCATGTGTGTTGTATGAGATGCACCACTTGCTTGCATCGTGTCCGAGTTGTCATTGCACGTTCCTGCTTGTTTGCCATGCTGTCGACCCGTGGGAACCCGGTAACCGGGATCACCCCACCATCTTTTGCATGTTTTGTAGATCCACACTTCCTTTTGCATCAGTATCTCTATGAGCTACCGGAACCGATATGTTGCTGTGGTACCCTTTTTCGTTCCGCCATGGTGACCAAATGCTTCATAACTTGCTCTTGTCAACATTTCCATAAAATTGCGTAAAAACTTGTATATGTCATCCGCATCATGTTAACAACATTTAAAATGTTTAAAATTGTTGTTTGCATTAAATTGCTAAATATGCATACGGGGATTTTCCGGAATTGTTGTTTGTTGTTTCCGAACTCATTTAAAATGCCTAGATAGGTAGTTTAATTATGCTTCACCTCTTGCCATGTTTAACAACATTTAATATTGTTGAGTGGCTTAAACGAGAGTGAACTAAATATTCAAATGTGGTGTTTTGTCTGTATTCAACTCATTGCATATTGAGCTCCACTTAATGTGTAGTATTGTTTGTTGCACTTTGCCATGCCATGCCTCTTTAAAATGGACAAGTGCTATGTCTTGAGCTTGCGTTGGTTTTCCCCGAAGAGGAAGGGATGATGCAGCAGAGTAGCGTAAGTATTTCCCTCAGTTTTTGAGAACCAAGGTATCAATCCAGTAGGAGCCCACGCTCAAGTCCCTCGTGCCTGCACAAAGCGGTAGCTACTCGCAACCAACGCGATTAGGGGTTGTCAAGCCCTTCATGGTCACTTAAGAGACTGAGATCTGATAGATAGAATATTTTTGGTATTTTTGATATAAAGATGCAAAGTAAAAAGTAAAAGCAAAGTAAATAGAAAAACAATATAAAAGTAATGGAGATTGATATGATGAGAATAGACCCGGGGGCCATAGGTTTCACTAGTGGCTTCTCTCAAGAGCATAAGTATTCTACGGTGGGTGAACAAATTACTGTTGAGCAATTGATAGAATTGTGCATAACTATGAGAATATCTAGGCATTATCATGTATATAGGCATCACCTCCGTGACAAGTAGATCGAAACGATTCTGCATCTACTACTATTACTCCACTCATCGACCGCTATCCAGCATGCATCTAGAGTATTAAGTTAAAAACAGAGTAACGCCTTAAGCAAGATGACATGATGTAGAGAGATAAATTCATGCAATATGAAATAAACCCCATCTTGTTATCCTCGATGGCAATGATACAATACGTGCCTTGATGCCCCTTCTATCACTGGGTAAGGACACCGCAAGATCGAACCCAAAGCTAAGCACTTCTCCCAAGGCAAGAACTACCAATCTAGTTGGCCAAACCAAACGGATAATTCGAAGATACTTGTAAAGATAACCAATCATGCATAAAATAATTCAGAGAAGATTCAAATATTATTCATAGATAGACTTGATCATAAACCCACAATTCATCGGTCTCAACAAACACACCGCAAAAAGAAGATTACATCAAATAGATCTCCACAAGAGAGGGGGAGAACTTTGTATTGAGATTCAAAGAGAGAGAAGAAGCCATCTTGCTACTAACTATGGACCCAAAGGTCTGAGGTAAACTACTCACACTTCATCGGAGGGGCTAGGATGATGTAGAAGCCCTCCGTGATGACGGCCCTCTTCCGGCGAAGCTCTGGAACAGGCCCCAAGATGGGATCTCGTGGATACAAAATGTTGTGATGGTGGAATTAGGTTTTTGGCTCCTATTCTGATCATTTGGGGGTACATGTGTGTATATACGAGGAAGGAGTACGTCGGTGGAGCACCGAGGGGCCCACAAGGCAGGGGGCGCGCCCTAGGGGGGGCACGTCCCCCACCCTTGTGATCACCTGTTTGATCCCT
Source organism: Triticum dicoccoides (assembly GCF_002162155.2). Lineage (NCBI taxonomy): Eukaryota > Viridiplantae > Streptophyta > Magnoliopsida > Poales > Poaceae > Triticum > Triticum dicoccoides. The sequence continues at coordinate 429,473,282 of NC_041392.1, read as the reverse complement.
TGTTGTAGGGTCCAAGTCTCTTGGATCATGTTCGGTGAGAGAATCACGTTTCCGAAGATTTTATTCCGTTTGGACTCCGTTTGATATTCCGTTTATCCGAAACACTAAAATAGGCAAAAAAAACAGCAATTCTGGGCTGGGCCTCCGGTTAATAGGTTATTCCGTTGGAGACGTATCAGGCATCCCCAAGCTTAATTCTTGCTCGTCCTCGAGTAGGTAAATGATAAAAAAAGAAGTTTTGATGCGGAGTGCTACTTGGCATAATTTCAATGCAAATCTTCTTAATTGTGGTATGAATATTCAGATTAGAAAGATTCAAGACAAAAGTTTATATTGACATAGAAAATAATAATACTTCAAGCATACTAACAAAGCAATTATGTCTTCTCAAAATAACATGGCCAAAGAAAGTTATCCCTACAAAATCATATAGTCTGGCTATGCTCCATCTTCCCCACACAAAGTATTTAAATCATGCACAACCCCGATGACAAGCCAAGAAATTGTTTCATACTCTACCTTTTTCAAAACTTTTTCAATCTTCACGCAATACATGAGCGTGAGCCATGGATATAGCACTATAGGTGGAATAGAATGGTGGTTGTGGAGAAGACAAAAAAGGAGAAGATAGTCTCACATCAACTAGGCGTATCAACGGGCTATGGAGATGCCCGTCAATAGATATCAATGTGAGTGAGTAGGGATTGCCATGCAACGGATGCACTAGGGCTATAAATGTATGAAAGCTCAACAAAAGAAACTAGTGGGTGTGCATCCAACTTGCTTGCTCACGAAGACCTAGGGCAATTTGAGGAAGCCCATCATTGGAATATACAAGCCAAGTTCTATAACATAAAATTCCCACTAGTAAATGAAACTGACAACATATGAGACTCTCTATATGAAGAACATGGTGCTACTTTGAAGCACAATATATGAGACTCGCTATATCATGGTGCTACTTTGAAGCACAAGAGTGGAAAAATAGGATAGTAGCATTGCCCCTTTTTTATTTATTTATTTTGGCCTTCTTCTTTTTTCTTTGGCCTTTCCCCTTTTTTTGGGACAATGCTATATTGAATGATGATCATCACACTTCTATTTATTTACAACTCAATGATTACAACTCGATACTAAAACAAAGTATGACTCTATATGAATGCCTCCAGCGGTGTACCGGGATATGCAATGAATCACGAGTGACAAGTATGAAAGAATTATGAACGGTGGCTTTGCCACAAATACTATGTCAACTACATGATCATGGTAAGCAATATGACAATGATGGATATGTCAAGATGAACTAGATGGTGGAAAGTTGCATGGCAATATATCTCGGAATGGCTATGGAAATGCCATAATAGGTAGGTATGGTGGCTGTTTTGAGGAAGGTATATGGTAGGTGTATGATACCAGCGAAAGTTGCGCGGTATTAGAGAGGCTAGCAAGGGTGGAAGGGTGGGAGTGCGTATAATCCATGGACTCAACATTAGTCATAAAGAACTCATATACCTATTGCAAAAATTTAGAAGTTATCAAAGCAAAGTATTACGCGCATGCTCCTAGGGGGATAGATTGGTAGGAAAAGACCATCGCTCGTCCCCGACCGCCACTCATAAGGAAGACAATCAATAAATAAATCATGCTCCGACTTCATCACATAACGGTTCACCATACGTGCATGCTACGGGAATCACAAACTTCAACACAAGTATTCTTTAAATTCACAACTACTCAACTAGCATGACTTTAATATTATCACCTCCATATCTCAAAACAATTATCATGCTTCAATCTTTTCTTACTATTCAACACACTCAAAAGAAAGTTTCACAAATCTTCAATACCAAGCATATTATTATTAGGCAAATTACCATGCTATTAAGAAACTCTCAAAATAATTTAAGTGAAGCATGAGAGATCAATAGTTTATTTAAAGTGAATCCACCACCGTGCTCTAAAAAGATCTAAGTGAAGCACATAGAGCAAAATTATCTAGCTCAAAAGATATAAGTGAAGCACATAGAGCAAAATTATCTAGCTCAAAAGATATAAGTGAAGCACATAGAGTATTCTATCAAATTTTAATTCATTTATGGCTCTCTCAAAAGGTGTGTACAGCAAGGATGATTGTGGCATACTAACAAATAAAGATACAAATAATACAAGACGCTCCAAGCAAAACACATATCATGTTGGTGAATAAAAATATAGCTCCAAGTAAATTACCGATGGAAGTGGACGAAAGAGGGGATGCCTTCCGGGGCATCCCCAAGCTTTGACTTTTTGGTGTCCTTGTACTATATTGGGGGTTCCATGGGCATACCCAAGCTCAGGCTCTTGCCACTCCTTGTTCCATGATCCATCAAAAGAATTCACCCAAAACTTGAAAACTTCACAACACAAAACTCAAAATAGAAAACTCGTGAGCTCCGTTAGCGAAAGAAAACAAAAGACCACTTCAAGGTACTGTAATGAACTCATTCTTTATTTATATTGATGTCAAACCTACTGTATTCCAACTTCTCTATGGATTATAAACTATTTTACTAGCCATAGATTCATCAAAATAAGAAAACAACACACGAAAACAGAATCTGTCAAAAACAGAACAGTATGTAGTAATCTGTAGCTAGCGCAAGCTCTGGAACCCCAAAAATTCTAAAATAAATAGAAGGACGTGAGGAATTTATATATTAATAATATTAAAAAATAATTAACTAAATATAACTCTTCAAATAAAAATGACAGCAGTTCTCGTGAGCGCTAAAGTTTCTGTTTTTTACAGCAAGTTCAACAAGACTTTCCCCAAGTCTTCCCAACGGTTCTACTAGGCACAAACACTAATTAAACACAAAAAACACAAAAAAACAGAGTCTAAATAACTTATTTATTACTAAACAGGAGCAAAAAGCAAGGAATAAAAATAAAATTGGGTTGCCTCCCAACAAGCGCTATCGTTTAACGCCCCTAGCAAGGCATAACGAACAAGAATAGATCTAGGTATTGCCATCTTTGATAGGCAATCCATAAGTGGCTCTCATGATAGTTCCATATGGTAATTTTATTTTATTTCTTGGAAAGTGTTCCATGCCATTTTTAATGGAAATTGAAATCTAATATTCCCTTCCTTCATATCAATAATCGCACCAACCATTCTAAGGAAAGGTCTACCAAGAATAATAGGGCAAGAAGGATTGCAATCTATATCAAGAACAATGAAATCTATGGGCACATAGTTCCTATTAGCAACAATAAGAACATAATTAATTCTTCCCATAGGTTTCTTAATAGTGGAATCCGCAAGATGCAAGTTTAGAGAGCAATCATCAAAATTACGAAAATCTAGTAAATCACACAAAGTCTTGGGAATAGTAGAGACACTAGCACCCAAATCACACAAAGAATAAAACTCATGATCTTTAATTTTAATTTTAATAGTTGGTTCCCACTCATCATAGAGTTTTCTAGGGATAGAAACTTTCAACTCAAGTTTTTCTTCATAAGATTGCATCAAGGCATCAACAATATGTTCGGTGAAGGCTTTATTTCGATTATAAGCATGTGGAGAATTTAGCACGGATTGCAACAAGGAAATACAATCAATCAAAGAGAAACTTTCATAATTAAATTCCTTGAAATCCAATATAGTGGGTTTAGCAACATCTAGATTTTTATTTCTTTCAATCCAACTTTCATCAATTTCATCATTAAGATCTAAACACTCCAAATTTTTAGAATGCCTTCTAGGTAAAGGAAGATCATATTCAGTTTCATCAAGATTCATATTGCAAAATAAAGATTTAATTGGAGACACATCAATAACTTTTAGATCTTCATCTTGATTTTCATAGGAATTGGAAGAACACGCTTTAATAAAGGCATCTTTGGAAGCACGCAACCTAGCGGTTCTTTCTTTACACTCATCAATTGAAATTCTCATGGCTTTTAGAGACTCATTAATATCATGCTTAGGTGGAATAGATCTAAGTTTCAAAGCATCAACATCAAGAGCAATTCTATCAACGTTCCTAGCCAAATCATCAATCTTAAGCAATTTTTCTTCAATCATAGCATTAAAATTCTTTTGTGAAGAAATAAATTATTTAATATTAGATTCAAAATCAGAGGGAATCTTATTATAATTTCCATAAGAGTTGTTGTAGGAATTCCCATAATTATTACAAGGATTACTAGGATATGGCCTAGGATTAAAATTCCCTCTATAAGCGTTGTTACCAAAATTATTCCTACCAACAAAATTCACATCCATAGATTCATTGTTATTCTCAATCAAAGTAGACAAAGGCATGTCATTAGGATCAGAGGAAACACTCTTAGTAGCAAATAATTTCATAAGTTCATCCATCTTTTCACTCAACACATTAATTTCTTCTATCGCATGCACCTTTTTATTAGAACTTCTTTCAGTATGCCATTGAGAATAATTAACCATAATATTTTCTAGGAGTTTAGTAGCATCTCCTAATGTGATTTCCATAAAAGTGCCTCCCGCGGCCGAATCTAAAAGATTTCTAGAAGCAAAATTCAATCCGGCATAAAGTTTTGTATAATCATCCACAAATTCAAACCATGAGTAGGGCAATTACGTATCATTAGTTTCATTCTCTCCCAAGCTTGTGCAACATGTTCATGATCAAGTTGTTTAAAGTTCATTATATTGTCTCTAAGAGAGATGATCTTAGCGGGGGGGAAATACTTAGAGATAAAAGCATCTTTGCACTTGCTCCATGAATCAATACTATTCTTAGGCAAAGACGAAAACCAAGCTTTAACACGATCTCTAAGCGAAAAAGGAAATAGCTTCAATTTAACGACATCATTATTGACATCTTTTTTATTTTGCATATCACATAAATCAATGAAGCTATTCAGATGAGTAGTGGCATCTTCACTAGGAAGGCCGGCGAATTGATCTTTCATAACAAGATTCAACAAAGCAGTATTAATTTCACAAGATTCAGCATCGGTAAGAGGAGCAATCGGAGTGCTAAGGAAATCATTATTATTGGTATTGGTGAAGTCACACAATTTGGTAGTATCTTGAGCCATCGCGACAAATAAGCAATCTAACACACGGGCAAACAAAAAGCAAGCGGACAAAAAGAGGCAAACAGAGAGGGAGGATAGTGAGAGAGAGAGCGAATAAAATGGCAAGGGTGAATTGGGGGGAGAGGAAAACGAGAGGCAAATGGAAACTAATGTAATGCGAGAGATAGGGATTGTGATGGGTACTTGGTATGTTGACTTTTTGCGTAGAATCCCCGGCAACGGCGCCAGAAATTCTTCTTGCTACCTCTTGAGCTTGCGTTGGTTTTCCCCGAAGAGGAGAGGGTGATGCAGCAGAGTAGCCTAAGTATTTCCCTCGGTTTTTGAGAACCAAGGTATCAATCCAGTAGGAGGCCACGCTCAAGTCCCTCGTACCTACACAAAATGATAGCTACTCGCAACCAACGCGATTAGGGGTTGTCAATCCCTTCACGGTCACTTACGAGAGTTAGATCTGATAGATAGAATATTTTTGGTATTTTTGATATGAAGATGCAAAGTAAAAAATAAAAGCAAAGTAAATAGCAAAACAATATAAAAGTAATGTAGATTGATATGATGAGAATAGACCTGGGGGCCATAGGTTTCACTAGTGGCTTCTCTCAAGAGCATAAGTATTCTACAGTGGGTGAACAAATTACTGTTGAGCAATTGATAGAATTGTGCATAATTATGAGAATATCTAGGCATGATCATGTATATAGGCATCACATCTGTGACAAGTAGATCGAAACGATTCTGCATCTACTACTATTACTCCACTCATCGACCGCTATCCAGCATGAATCTAGAGTATTAAGTTAAAAATAGAGTAACGCCTTAAGCAAGATGACATGATGTAGAGAGATAAATTCATGCAATATGAAATAAACCCCATCTTGTTATCCTCTCTGGCAACGATACAATACGTGCCTTGCTGCCCCTTCTGTCACTGGGTAAGGACACCGCAAGATCGAATCCAAAGCTAAGCACTTCTCCCATGGCAAGAACTACCATTCTAGTTGGCCAAACCAAACGGATAATTCGAAGAGACTTGCAAAGATAACCAATCATGCATAAAAGAATTCAGAGAAGATTCAAATATTATTCAAAGATAGACTTGATCATAAACCCACAATTCATCGGTCTCAACAAACACACCGCAAAAAGAAGATAACATCGAATAGATCTCCACAAGAGAGGGGGAGAACTTTGTATTGAGATTCAAAGAGAGAGAGAGAGAGAAGAAGCCATCTAGCTACTAACTATGGGCCCGAAGGTCTGAGGTAAACTACTCAGACTTCATCGGAGGAGCTAGGATGATGTAGAAGCCCTCTGTGATGACGGCCCTCTTCCGCGGAGCTCCGGAACAGGCCCCAAGATGGGATCTCGTGGATACAGAAAGTTGCGGCGGTGGAATTAGGTTTTTGGCTCCTGTTTTGATCGTTTGGGGGTACGTGTGTATATATAGGAGGAAGGAGTACGTCGGTGGAGCACCGAGGGGCCCACGAGGCAGGGGGTGCGCCCTAGGGGGGGCGCCCCCCACCCTCGTGACCACCTCTTTGATCCCTTGCAGTAGGGTCCAAGTCTCCTGGATCATGTTCGGTGAGAGAATCACATTTCCGAAGATTTTGTTCCATTTGGACTCCGTTTGATATTCTGTTTATCCGAAACACTGAAATAGGCAAAAAACGGTAATTCTGGGCTGGGCCTCCGGTTAGTAGGTTAGTCCCAAAAATAATATAAAAGTGTAAAATAAAGCCCAATATAGTCCAAAACAGTAGATAATATAGCATGGAGCAATCAAAAAATTATAGATACGTTGGAGACGTATCAACAAGCATCATACATGATTTTGCATCATGCCATGTTTATGTGATGGTTGTTTAGCATGATGTTTGCTTCTTTTCGGTTGCGCTTCTCCTTGATAGTTCCGGTTATGTTGCGATTGTGAGGATTCATTCGACTACGTTGGTTCGTCTACTTCATGGACTCGGTCTTCTTCCTAGCAGGATTTCAGGCAAGATGATCGTCACCTTGGATCTCACTACTATCTTTGCTATGCTAGTTGTCTCTATGCTATCGCTATCTCGTGCTACCTGCCACTTGTTTATCAAGCCTCCCAAATTGCCATGATAGCCTCTAACCTTTTCCACCATCCTAGCAAACCGTTGTTTGGCTATGTTACCGCTTTGCTCAGCCCCTCTTATAGCATTGCTAGTTGCAGGTTGTTCCATGTTGGGACATGGATATCATGGATATCATGGGATATCACAATATATCTTATTTAATTAATGCATCTATATACTTGGTAAAGGGTGGAAGGCTCGACCTTTTGCCTGGTGTTTTGTTCCACTCTTGCCACCCTAGTTTCCGTCATACCGGTGTTATGTTCCTTGATTTTTTGCGTCCCTAACACGGTGAGGGTTTATGGGCCTCTCTTGACAGTTCTCTTTGAATAAAATTCTTCCAGCAAGGCCCAACATTGGTTTTACCATTTTCTCAACATAATAACTGAACTTGATATTAAATTTGACGCATAGGGAGTTAGCGCTACCCGAGGAGTAAATCAACATAATACAGAGGGCAGTGATGATGGTGTTGGTCCCAAACTAGAGTCATGTGTGTCTTCCCCCGGGGAAACTCGGGTCTCAGTTGTTGTATGCTGAGCTCATCCGGTCGTGGCCTGAGACGAGATACGTGCGGCTACTATCAAGGTGTCGGCATGCCGGGAGGTCTTGCTGGACTTGTTTTACCATTGTTGAAATGTCTTATGCAGCAGTATTCCGAGTCTGATCGGAGGCTCCCGCGATGGAGGATTGTCTCCGCAGATCGTGAGCTTGTCATGGGCTAAGTTGGGACACCCCTGTAGGGTTTAAACTTTCGAGAGCCGTGCGGTTATGTGGCAGATGGGAATTTTTAATATCCGGTTGTAGTGGACTTGAACTAAACTCAATTAAAATACACCAACCGCGTGTGTAACCGTGACTATCTCTTTTCAAGTGAGTCGAGAAGAGAACACGGTGGGGTTATGTTTGAATGTAAGTAGTTCAGAATCACTTCTTGATCATTACTAGTTTGCGACCGTTTGCGTAGTTTCTCATCTTATTCTTGTACTCGTAAGCTAGCCACCATACAATGCTTAGTCGCTTGCTGCAACCTCACCACTTATCCACTCCATACCCTTTAAGATTGGCTAGTCTTGATACCCATGGTAATGGGATTGTTGAGTCCTTGTGGCTCACAGATTACTACAACAACATGTGTCGGTACAGGTAAAAGCGAAGCTTTGACCTGAGAGCGATGCTTGCTTGTCTTGGAGTTCTTCTGCTTCTTCTTCTTCGATCAAGGGATAGGTTCCGGGTCGGGGAGCCTGGGATTAGTAGGGTGGATGTCGTTCTTATTTTTCATTTGTTTTCATCCGTAGTCGGATCCCGCTCTTCTGTATGATGATTGCTATGTATTGATGAATTGTTGTATTCATGTTGTAGCCTATGGCGAGTGTAAGCCTTTACCTTGTATTCTCATCTATTCAGTACATGGTATGTTGTAATGATATCCACCTTGCTATGCGCTCGAAATGCGATTTTGCCCCGATCATGAATTCATCAGGTGATTGGGATAGAATCACATCTTGGGCGCTACAAGTTGGTATCAGAGCCTTATGACCTTAGGATCCCCCTTGATTTATCGAACTGCTGCCGTTGTTGTGTCTAGAAGAAAACTATTTTGAGTCTTAGTTATATCAGAGAGTAGGACTTCTTTTTACTCCTTATCCCCTTCGTCGCTCTGGTGAGGGCTCCTGACGTAGATATTTTGACTTGACTCTCCTCTTTTTCACTCAATTTTTTTTAGGATCACATGGGTATTGTTGGATCGTTGCGATATCATTGTGATGGGGATTCTGTCTTGGTGCCTCCTATCATTTAGGGGTTGTGGCAGTGTCCCGGGGAGTTGAGCTCCAAGGTGTTTTTGTCACAATGCTTATCATTTCAGTTCCAGAATACCAGAGTTCGCCGACATCGAAAACGCTTCTATACTCTTTGTGGTGAGAGTAGTTTGACGACACCCAGTACTGGAGAGAGTGATCAGATGCATTGCCACATCTAGTATATCGGATGTTTTCGAAGGTCTAAGGTACACGACTTCCGAGGTTTTCTTGGTTATGTGTTGACGGATGGATACAGTTGGAGTGTAGGACTTGTTAGTTGTGTGAGATATTTGTGTATCCCTCTATCCCCAACACCAGATTGCATAACCAAAAATTCAGGAGTTAATAGGTGGGAATTCAAGTAGTTATCTAGGATATCTTTCTGATAGATGCATGATATGAGATTGGGGTTCGACGTCTAGTGGTCCGCCTGTCCATGGTTGGTTTTACAGTGGTCTCATTGTGTCTTAAAGAGTCCTTGGCTATGCTGACTCGGGGACGCTTCGTATGTCATGTGCACTGCCTTGTACATGATGGTGTTGTACGATCGAGCCTGTGCGGGCCCCACCACAAAAATTTCTGATGAAATCTCTATCATATGTTTGTTTCGGCTTATTCCACAAGCCAATCCTTTGTTTTGTTTTGAGTTGTGGTATTCAAGTTGCTTTATCAACTGTTGATTCCATACCTTTTCCTAAGCGGTGTTCTCATATTTCTATGGGAGTGCTAATCATTCTTGTTTATCGAGATTGTCATGTCAATCCCTTTTCGACCGGTGCACTTCTCTTCAAGTTATTCCATACGGGCGCCATTGAGGAGCCTGAGGATTGTCCATTTCATCCGGCCCAAGTTGCCTTTGTTTTTCCCGCCCTCCCACCCTTTTTCTTCAAGGACTCAGATTTCTTAATCAAGTATCCATCTTTTGGATGTGAAGTTTCTTCGTTCTTTCCTTCAATGTTCATACCCAGTGGTTATCATGAAGATGGTCAGGAGTTTCAAGTTTATCATTCTTCTTTCTTTTTTCTTCTCCGGTAGATTCAATTCAAGCTTTCGGTGTTGATCATATTCCTTTCCTTGTTTCAAATGCTTTCTCATGCCGATGCACCTCTTAATCATTCACTTCTCGCTATTCATTTGTTTTGGAGTGCTGAAGATATCTCAGAAGGCTCATCTTTTCATTCAAGATTCAATCAACCTGTTTCGAGGTTGTTATCTCATTCAAGCCATTTAATTCAATCGGTGCAATCTCCCTTTCAAGTAATCGTCCAATGGTGTATCTTTGAGTGGGCCCTAAGCCACATGTCTTTTCCCAGGATCTTATTTAACTATTCTAATTTTTTCGGAGTTATTCTCAAAGTGTGACGTAAGAATGAATTATCATCAGTCATATGTCTTTCTCCAAGATCTTTCAACTTTTCATCGTTGGTTCAACCTTTCTATTCTTCATTCCGGAGTGCCTCAACAATTCATGGTGGTGTTTCTCATCATCATTCTCGGATTTGAAGACCGAAGAAGAGTTTCTCTTCAATCTTATCCGTTCTCTCAAAGATGCGTACTTCTAGCTTTATGCCATCCTCTCATAATTGTTTTCGATTATGATAACTCTTTCCACCCATCCATAGCAATTCAGGAGACTTTTCAGTTTGATTCTCCGAAGCCCATCATGTCAGAATTATTCATGCTTAGCTCTCAGCTCTCATTCTTCAAATCTTACCAGTACATCACTCAAGTATTCTCTAGTTAGCTCGTGATTTCTCCATTCTCTTGTATCTAAATTTTCCCAAGTATCTTCATTCGTTTTCTAATTCTTCCCAGTGATTCGTTCTGTTTTCTTCATTCGTTTTCAAATCTTACGGTGGTTCGTTCAAGATTCCCCGTTCGTTGTTATCGTTTCAATTCATTTATTCTTTCCAAATCCTATCGGTGATTCTTTGAAGAATTTCTCAAGTTTGCGCTATATCTTCCATAACCCTGTCAATGAGAATGAGTAGTATGCCAAATCCATTGCTTGTCATCAAATTAAATTGGTGAAAGGATACGCATATCATAATTCTTATTCTTATTTCATCAAGGTGATTTAATTCCTTCTTCCGGAGTTCATTCGTGATATCAATTTGTCGACGCTAAGTTGTTCATCTTTTGTTTCCGGAGTTCCAATCTCTCTCATTTAACTCGCGTGAAGCTCCATCTAAATCATTGCAAAGATTCACCTTGTGTTTTCAACTTCTCTTTCTTTCTATCATACTTTTAGTACTGGAGTTCTTTTCAGCTTTCCTTTCGTTTGATCATTCTTTTATTACCGGAGTTCTCACAAAGACTCAACATGGTGCTTCGTCAAGGGTTCTTTTCATTCTTCAATTGTTCTTCAAGATTCATCTTGAAGCTAAGATCTGCCAAGCTATACTCTAAAATAGACATGGTGCTCAACACATGTTTTGTTTTGAGGAGTTCAAGCATTCTTCATGTTTCATCTGAAGTGCAATTCTTCCTACCTTATCTTTTGAGGTGGTGTTATGTCATTCTTGGTCATTTCCCTTCGTGTTTCATGATTCACAACTTTTCAAGAGTGATATATCTAAATCCAACATTTTCTCTTCGTTCAAGAGATCTTTTCAACCAATCAATCTTTTTGTTGGAGTTATATTGGGTTATATTTCACCTACGGCCTTCCCTAAGGAATGTAGCTATTTGTGGTGCTTATCAATGATCCAATTTTCTCCCTCTCATCTTGGTGAAGAAGTTTTCATCTCCTTGTTGATCTCAATCCAATCAACTGTTTCCGTTAGTGGCCGGTTGTCACCTCATAATTTTGGGATGTTTTCCATAAGCCCACTACAAGCTTATTCGTTTGGTTGTTGATTCGTTCAACAACTCCGTTTGAGTCTTCCTAGCAAAGTTGCTCTTCAAGTTTACTTGTCATGGAACAATTATTTTCTTCTTTGTTCTTTTCATTCTATTCTTTCATTTGTTCAGGAGGCTTTGCATTGTTGCTCTCGTCAAGTATCACCCCATCATCTCGTTTTGCCAAGATCGTGTTATTTTCTTTTCCTTGTTTATCCATTTAGCCGGACTCTTGTGTCGTCTCTTCAAGTTCTTCTCACCTTATCAAGTCTTGCCTCTCTTTTCAACCGGAGTGTTCTATGAGTTCTTTCGTTCTTATTCCTTCTCTATTTCGTTTAACCAGAATGGTTTCAAAGCCTATCTTATCCGTTCAGCCTCTTTGTTCTCGTCGTATTCCTTGTTACTCTTGTCTAACGGAGTGTTTTCATTTTCATTATCTCCGTCATGTCATTTCTTCAAGTTTCAACCTCTCAAGGTTCCTGGTTACGCTCATTTGCCAAAGAAGCAACTTTGGTTTACCTCTTCCTCTTCCGCTTCTCTTCGGTGCCATCCTTAGATCTCGGGACGAGATATCTTGTAAGTGGTGGGGTGTTGTGACGACCCGAGACCGACGCTTTAGATGCCTTCCATTTATTCTTGTTGGTACCGTGTGTTTCAGTTACTTTGTTGCATTCATCATGTCATCTCTTGCATCGCATCATGCCATCATATCATTAATTTTATAACTCTTTTAAATAAATTGTATGGATCTTCGATCCATTTAAATTGAGGGAAGGGTGACTTCTCTTTATAACTTATCCTCCCAATATTAGGGAGCTATTATAAAATATTCCATTGATGTGGAATTACCTTTGGCACACTTGTAAAATATCCCCCATGCCCAAATTCTATCCCTAGCACCTCCTTTCTTCTCCTTTTCTTCTTTGTTATTTTCTGCTTTTTAGAAAATAAGAGTAAGAGGGAGAGAGGAGCAAGCCCACCTGTAGCCTCAGGCCGGCCGGCCCAAGGTCCAGCCAAGGCCCAACTCTAGTGCATATCTAACCGTACCCCCAATCCCGATCGATCCCCTCTGCTACCTCTTGAGCTTGCGTTGGTTTTCCCCGAAGAGGAGAGGATGATGCAGCAGAGTAGCGTAAGTATTTCCCTCGGTTTTTGAGAACCAAGGTATCAATCCAGTAGGAGGCCATGCTCAAGTCCCTCGTACCTGCACAAAACGATAGCTACTCGCAACCAACGCGATTAGGGGTTGTCAATCCCTTCACGGTCACTTACGAGAGTGAGATCTGATAGATAGTATTTTTGGTATTTTTGGTATAGAGATGCAAAGTGAAAAGTAAAAGGCAAAGTAAAAAGAAAAGCAAGATTAAAGTGATGGAGATTGATATGATGAGAATAGACCCGGGGGCCATAGGTTTCACTAGTGGCTTCTCTCAAGACAATGAGTATTCTACAGTGGGTGAACAAATTACTGTTGAGCAATTGACAGAATTGAGCATAGTTATGATAATATCTAGGCATGATCATGTATATAGGCATCACGTCCATGACAAGTAGACCGAAACGATTCTGCATCTACTACTATTACTCCACTCATCGACCGCTATCCAGCATGCATCTAGAGTATTAAGTTAAAAACAGAGTAACGCTTTAAGCAAGATGACATGATGTAGAGAGATAAATTCATGCAATATGAAATAAGCCCCATCTTGTTATCCTCGATGGCAACGATACAATACGTGCCTTGCTGCCCCATCTGTCACTGGGAAAGGACACCACAAGAACGAACCCAAAGCTAAGCACTTCTCCCATGGCAAGAAAAACCAATCTAGTAGGCCAAACCAAACTGATAATTCGAAGAGACTTGCAAAGATAACCAATCATACATAAAAGAATTCAGAGAAGATTCAAATATTATTCATAGATAGACTTGATCATGAACCCACAATTCATCGGTCTCAACAAACACATCGCGAAAAGAAGAAGATTACATCGAATAGATCTCCACAAGAGAGGGGGAGAACTTTGTATTGAGATCCAAAAGGAGAGAAGAAGCCATCTAGCTACAAACTATGGACCCGAAGGTCTGAGGTAAACTACTCACACTTCATCGGAGAGGCTATGATGATGTAGAAGCCTTCCGTGATGACGGCCCTCTCCGGCGGAGCTCCGGAACAGGCCCCAAGATGGGATCTCGTGGATACAGAAAGTTGTGGCAGTGGAATTAGGTTTTTGGCTCCGTCTCTGTTCGTTTGGGGGTACATAGGTATATATAGGAGGAAGAAGTACGTCGGTGGAGCTTCAATGGGCCCACGAGGGTGGGGGCGCACCTGGGGGTATAGGGCGCGCCCCCTACCTCATGCCCACCTCGAAACTTCCTTGGCATAGGGTCCAAGTCTCCTGGGTCATATTCGGTTGGAAAATCACGTTCCCGAAGGTTTCATTCCGTTTGGACTCCGTTTGATATTTCGTTTCTTCGAAACACTGAAATAGGCAAAAACAGCAATTCTGGGTTGGGCCTCCGGTTAATATGTTAGTCCCAAAAATAATATAAAAGTGGAAAATAAATCCCAATATAGTCCAAAACAGTAGATAATATAGCATGGAGCAATCAAAAATTATAGATACGTTGGAGACGTATCAGGCATCCCCAAGCTTAATTCCTGCTTGTCCTCGAGTAGGTAAATGATAAAAAGAGAATTTTTGATGCGGAGTGCTACTTGGCATAATTTCAATGCAAATTTTCTTAATTGTGGTATGAATATTTAGATTAGAAAGATTCAAGACAAAAGTTCATATTGACATAGAGAATAATAATACTTCAAGCAAACCAACAAAGCAATTATGTTTTCTCAAAGTAACATGGCCAAAGAAAGTTATGTGGAGAAGACAAAAAGGAGAAAGTCTCACATCAACGAGGCTAATCAATGGGCTATGGAGATGCCCATCGATTGATGTTAAGGCAAGGAGTAGGGATTGCCATGCAACGGATGCACTAGAACTATAAATATATGAAAGCTCAACAAAAGAAACTAAGTGGGTGTGCATCCAACTGGCTTGCTCACGAAGACCTAGGGCACTTGAGGAGGCCCATTGTTGGAATATACAAGCCAAGTTCTATAATGAAAAATTCCCACTAGTATATGAAAGTGACTAAACACGAGACTCTCTATCATGAAGATTTTGAAGCACAAGTGTGGAAAAAAGGATAGTAGCATTGCCCCTTTTTATTTATTTATTTTTCTTTTTTTGGGACTTCTTTTTTTCTTTGGCCTTTTTTTGGGGGACAATGCTCTATTGGATGATGATCATCACACTTCTATTTATTTACAACTCAATGATTACAACTCGATACTAGAACAAAGTATGACTCTATATGGATGCCTTCGACGGTGTACCGGGATATGCAATGAATCAAGAGTGACAAGTATGAAAGAATTATGAACGGTGGCTTTGCCACAAATACTATGTCAACTTCATGATCATGCTAGCAATATGACAATGATAAATGTGTCATGATAAACTGGATGGTGGAAAGTTGCATGGCAATATATCTCGGAATGGCTATGGAAATGCCATAATAGGTAGGTATGGTGGCTGTTTTGAGGAAGATATAAGGAGGTTTATGTGTGAAAGAGCGTATCATATCACGGGGTTTGGATGCACCGGCGAAGTTTGCACCAACTCTTGATGTGAGAAAGGGCAATGCACGGTACCATAGAGGCTAGCAATGATGGAAGGGTGAGAGTGTGTATAATCCATGGACTCAACATTAGTCATAAAGAACTCATATACTTATTGCAAAAATCTACAAGCCATCAAAAACCAAAGCATTACGCGCATGCTCCTAGGGGGATAGATTGGTAGGAAAAGACCATCTCTCATCCCCGACCGCCACTCATAAGGAGGACAATCAAATAACACCTCATGTTTCAAATTTGTTGCATAACGTTTACCATACGTGCATGCTACGGGACATGCAAACTTTAACTCAAGCACTTCTCAAATTCACAATTACTCTACTAGCATGACTCTGATATTACTACCTCCATATCTCAAAACAATTATCAAGCATCCAACTTTTCTTAGTATTCAACGCACTCAAAAGAAAGTTTCACAAATCTTGAATACCAAGCATGTTATTATTAAGCAAATTACCATGCTATTAAGACTCTCAAAATAATTTAAGTGAAGCATGAGAGATCAATAGTTTCTTTAAAACAAAACCACCACTGTGCTCTAAAATATCTAAGTGAAGCACATAGACCAAATTATAACGCTCAAAAGATATAAGTGAAGCATATGGAGCAAAACTACATAGCTCAAAAGATATATGTGAAGCACATAGAGTATTCTATCAAATTCTAATTCATGTATGGCTGTCTCAAAAGGTGTGTACAGCAAGGATGATTGTGGCACACTAGCAAACAAAGACACAAATAATACAAGACGCTCCAAGCAAAACACATATCATGTTGGTGAATAAAAATATAGCTCCAAGTAAATTACCGATGGAAGTAGACGAAAGAGGGGATGCCTTCCAGGGCATCCCCAAGCTTTGACTTTTTGGTGTCCTTGTATTATCTTGGGGGTGCCATGGGCATCCCCAATCTTAGGCTCTTTCCACTCCTTGTTCCATAATCCATCAAAAGAATTCACCCAAAACTTGAAAACTTCACAACACAAAACTCAATAGAAATCTCGTGAGCTCCGTTTGAGAAAGAAAACAAAAGACCACTTCAAGGTACTGTAATGAACTCATTCTTTATTTATATTGGTGTTAAACCTACTGTATTCCAACTTCTCTATGGATTATAAACTATTTTACTAGCCATAGATTCATCAAAATAAGCAAACAACACACGAAAAACAGAATCTGTCAAAAACAGAACAGTCTGTAGTAATTTGTAACTAAAGCAAACTTATGAAACTCCAAAACATCTACCAATATTGGAAGACCTAGACAATTTGTTTATTGATCAGAAGCAATTCAAATCAGTATTTTATCACGTTCTGATGATTTTTAATAATTCAGGCACTGAACGTAATGTTTCTGGAAATTACAGCAAGATCAAATAACTATCATCCAAGAAGATCCAATAGGTCTAACTTGGCACAAACACTAATTAAAATACAAAACCACATCCAAACAGAAGGTAGATGGGTTATTTATTCCCTAACAGAATAAAAACACAAAAAACTAAAAATAAAATTGGGTTGCCTCCCAAGAAGCGCTATCGTTTAACGCCCCTAGCTAGGCATAAAAGCGAGGATAGATCTAGGTATTGTCATCTTTGGTAGGCAATCCATAAGTGGCTCTCATGATAGTTTCATATGGCAATTTTATTTTCTTTCTAGGAAATTATTCCATGCCCTTTTTTAATGGAAATTGAAATCTAATATTCCCTTCCTTCATATCAATAATCGCACCAACCGTTCTAAGGAAAGGTCTACCAAGAATAATAGGGCAAGAAGGATTGCAATCTATATCAAGAACAATGAAATCTACGGGCACATAATTTCTATTTGCAACAATAAGAACATCGTTAATTCTTCCCATATGTTTCTTAATAGTGGAATCCGCAAGATGCAAGTTTAGAGAGCAATCATCAAAATCGCGGAAATCTAGCAAATCACACAAAGTTTTGGGGATAGTGGAAACACTAGCACCCAAATCACACAAAGCATAAAACTCATGATCTTTAATTTTAATTTAATAGTTGGTTCCCACTCATCATATAGTTTTCTAGGGATAGAAACTTGCAACTCAAGCTTTTCTTCATAAGATTGCATCAAGGCATCAATGATATGTTCGGTAAAGGCTTTCTTTTGACTATAAGCATGTGGAGAATTTAGCACGGATTGCAACAAGGAAATACAGTCAATTAAAGAGCAACTTTCATAATTAAATTCCTTGAAATCCAATATAGTGGGTTTAGCAACATCTAGATTTTTATTTCTTTCAATCCCACTTTCATCAATTTCATCATAGAGATCTAAATACTCCGAATTTTTGGAATGCCTTCTAGGTAAAGGAAGATCATATTCAGTTTCATCAAGATTCATATTGCGAAAAAAAGATTTGATAGGGGACACATCAATTAATTTTAGATCTTCATCTTGATTTTCATAGGAATTGGAAGAACACGCTTTAATAAAGGCATCTTTGGAAGCACGCATCCTAGCGGTTGTTTCCTTGCACTCATCAATGGAAATTCTCATGGCTTTGAGAGACTCATTGATATCATGCTTGGGAGGAATAGATCTAAGCTTTAAAGAATCAATCTCAAGAGAAATTCTATCAATGTTCCTTGCCAAATCATCAACTTCAAGTAATTTCTCTTCAAGCAAAGCATTAAAATTCTTTTGTGAATCCATAAACTCTTTAACACTATTCTCAAATTCAGAGGGCATCTTATTATAATTTCCATAAGATTTGTTGTAGGAATTTCCATAATTATTAGAAGGATTACTAGGATAAGGCCTAGGATTAAAATTCCCTCTATACGCGTTGTTACCAAAATTATTCCTACCAACAAAATTCACATCCATAGATTCATTGTTATTCTCAATCAAAGTAGACAAAGGCATATCATTAGGATTAGAAGAAACACTCTTAGTAGCAAATAATTTCATAAGTTCATCCATCTTTCCACTCAAAACATTGATTTCTTCTATCGCATGCACTTTTTTATTAGAAGATCTTTCAGTATGCCTTTGAGAGTAATTAACCATAATATTATCTAGGAGTTTAGTAGCATCTCCTAAAGTGATTTCCATAAAAGTGCCTCCCACGGCCGAATCTAAAAGATTTCTAGAAGCAAAATTCAATCTGGCATAAAGTTTTGTATAATCATCCACAAATTCAAACCATGAGTAGGGCAATTACGTATCATTAGTTTCATTCTCTCCCAAGCTTGTGCAACATGTTCATGATCAAGTTGTTTAAAGTTCATTATATTGTCTCTAAGAGAGATGATCTTAGCGGGAGGAAAATACTTAGAGATAAAAGCATCTTTGCACTTGTTCCAAGAATCAATACTATTTTAAAGCAAAGACAAAAACCAAGCTTTATCACGATCTTTAAGCGAAAAAGGAAATAGCTTCAATTTAATGACATCATTATCGACATCTTTTTTCTTTTGCATATCACATAAATCAACGAAGCTATTCAGATGAGTAGCGGCATCTTCACTAGGAAGGCCGGCAAATTGATCGTTCATAACAAGATTCAACAAGGCAGTATTGATTTCACAAGATTCAGTATTGGCAAGAGGAGCAATCGGAGTGCTAAGGAAATCATTATTATTGGTATTGATGAAGTCACTATTTGGTAGTATCTTGAGCAATCACGACAAACAAGCAATCCAACACACGAGCAAACAAAAGGCAAGCGAGAAAAAGGCAAACGGAGAAACGAGGAGGAGAAGGAGAAGGAGAGGGCGAATAAAACGACAAGTGTGAAGTGGGGGAGAGGAAAACGAGAGGAAAATGGCAACTAATGTAATGCGAGAGATAGGGATTGTGATGGGTACTTGGTATGTTGACTTTTTGCGTAGAATCCCCGGCAACGGCGCCAGAAATTCTTCTTGCTACCTCTTGAGCTTGCGTTGGTTTTCCCTGAAGAGGAGAGGATGATGCAGCAGAGTAGCCTAAGTATTTCCCTCGGTTTTTGAGAACCAAGGTATCAATCCAGTAGGAGGCCACGCTCAAGTCCCTTGTACCTACACAAAATGATAGCTACTCGCAACCAACGCGATTAGGGGTTGTCAATCCCTTCACGGTCACTTACGAGAGTGAGATCTGATAGATAGTATTTTTGGTATTTTTGGTATAGAGATGCAAAGTGAAAAGTAAAAGGAAAAGTAAAAAAGCAAAGCAAGATTAAAGTGATGGAGATTGGTATGATGAGAATAGACCCGGGGGCCATAGGTTTCACTAGTGGCTTCTCTCAAGAGCATAAGTATTCTACGGTGGGTGAACAAATTACTGTTGAGAAATTGACAGAATTGAGCATAGTTATGAGAATATCTAGGCATGATCATGTATATAGGCATCATGTCCGTGACAAGTAGACCGAAACGATTCTGCATCTACTACTATTACTCCACTCATCGACCGCTATCCAGCATGCATCTAGAGTATTAAGTTAAAAACAGAGTAACGCTTTAAGCAAGATGACATGATGTAGAGAGATAAATTCATGCAATATGAAATAAACCCCATCTTGTTATCCTCGATGGCAACGATACAATACGTGCCTTGTTGCCCCTTCTGTCACTGGGTAAGGACACCACAAGATCGAACCCAAAGTTAAGCACTTCTCCCATGGCAAGAAAAACCAATCTAGTAGGCCAAACCAAGTTGATAATTCGAAGAGACTTGCAAAGATAACCACTCATACATAAAAGAATTCAGAGAAGATTCAAATATTATTCATAGATAGACTTGATCATAAACCCACAATTCATCGGTCTCAACAAACACACCGCAAAAAGAAGATGATTACGTCAAATAGATCGCCACGAGAGAGGGGGAGAACTTTGTATTGAGATCCAAAAAGAGAGAAGAAGCCATCTAACTACTAACTATGGACCCGAAGGTCTGAGGTAAACTACTCACACTTCATTGGAGAGGCTATGATGATGTAGAAGCCCTCCGTGATGACGGCCCTCTCCGGCGGAGCTCCGGAACAGGCCCCAAGATGGGATCTCGTGGATACAGAAAGTTGCGGCGGTGGAATTAGGTTTTTGGCTCCGTCTCTGTTCGTTTGGGGCTATGTAGGTATATATAGGAGGAAGAAGTACGTCGGTGGAGCTTCGGTGGGCCCACGAGGGTGGGGGGCGTGCCTGGGGGTATAGGGCGCGTGCCCCTACCTCGTGCCCACCTTGAAACTGTTGGGGAACGTAGTAATTTCAAAAAATTTCCTACGCACACGCAAGATCATGGTGATGCACAGCAACGAGAGGGGAGAGTGTTGTCTACGTACCAACGCAGACCGACTGCGGAAGCGATCACACAACGTAGAGGAAGTAGTCGTATGTTTTCCCGATCCGACCGATCCAAGCACCGTTACTCCGGCACCTCCGAGTTCTTAGCACACGTACAGCTCGATGACGATCCCCGGGCTCCGATCCAGCAAAGCGTCGGGGAAGAGTTCCGTCAGCACGACGGCGTGGTGACGATCTTGATGTTCTACCGTCGCAGGGCTTCGCCTAAGCACCGCTACAATATGATCGAGGTGGAATATGGTGGCAGGGGGCACCGCACACGGCTATGGAACGATCACGGGGATCAATTGTGTGTCTAGAGGTGCCCCCTGCCCCTGTATATAAAGGAGCAAGGGGGGAGAGGTGCGGCCGGCCTTGGGGGCGCGCCAGGAGGAGTCCTACTCCCTCTGGGAGTAGGATTCCCCCCCCCCCCAATCCTAGTTGGAATAGGAATCCTCAAGGGGGGAAAGAGAGAGAGGGGGCCCGGCCACCTCTCCTAGTCCTAATAGGACTAGGGGAGGGGGGAGGCACGCGGCCACCTTGGGCTGCCCCTTTCTCCTTTCCACTAAGGCCCATGAAGGCCCATATGGCTCCCGGGGGGTTCCGGTAACCTCCCGGTACTCCGGTAAAATCCCGATTTCACCCGGAACACTTCCGATATCCAAATATAGGCTTCCAATATATCAATCTTTATGTCTCGACCATTTCGAGACTCCTCGTCATGTCCGTGATCACATCCGGGACTCCGAACAACCTTCAGTACATCAAAATGCATAAACTCATAATAACTGTCATCGTAACGTTAAGCATGCGGACCCTACGGTTCGAGAACAATGTAGACATGACTGAGACACTTCTCCGGTCAATAACCAATAGCGGGACCTGGATGCCCATATTGGCTCCTACATATTCTACGAAGATCTTTATCGGTCAGACTGCATAACAACATACGTTGTTCCCTTTGTCATCGGTATGCTACTTGCCCGAGATTCGATCGTCGGTATCCAATACCTAGTTCAATCTCGTTACTGGCAAGTCTCTTTACTCGTTCTGTAATACATCATCCCGCAACCAACTCATTAGTTGCAATGCTTGCAAGGCTTATGTGATGTGCATTACCGAGAGGGCCCCAGAGATACCTCTCCGATAATCGGAGTGACAAATCCTAATCTCGAAATACGCCAACCCAACATCTACCTTTGGAGACACCTGTAGAGCTCCTTTATAATCACCCTTTTATGTTGTGACGTTTGGTAGCACACAAAGTGTTCCTTCGGTAAACGGGAGTTGCATAATCTCATAGTTATAGGAACATGTATATGTCATGAAGAAAAGCAATAGCAACATACTAAACGATCGGGTGCTAAGCTAATGGAATGGGTCATGTCAATCAGATCATTCAACTAATGATGTGACCTCGTTAATCAAATAACAACTCTTTGTTCATGGTTAGGAAACATAACCATCTTTGATTAACGAGCTAGTCAAGTAGAGGCATACTAGTGACACTCTGTTTGTCTATGTATTCACACATTATTATGTTTCCGGTTAATACAATTCTAGCATGAATAATAAACATTTATCATGATATAAGGAAATAAATAATAACTTTATTATTGCCTCTAGGGCATATTTCCTTCAGTCTCCCACTTGCACTAGAGTCAATAATCTAGATCACATCACCATGTGATTAACATCGATAGTTCACATCATCATGTGATTAACACCCACAGTTCACATCGCCATGTGACCAACACCCAAAGGGTTTACTAGATTCAGTAATCTAGTTCACATCGCTATGTGATTAACACCCAAAGAGTACTAAGGTGTGATCATGTTTTGCTTGTGAGAGAATCTTAGTCAACGGGTCTGCCACATTTAGATCCGCATGTATTTTGCAAATTTCTATGTCAACAATGCTCTGCATGGGGCTACTCTAGCTAATTGCTCCCACTTTCAATATGTATCCAGATTGAGACTTAGAGTCATCTGGATCAGTGTCAAAAACTTGCATCGGCGTAACCCTTTACGACGAACCTTTTTTTCACTTCCATAATCGAGAAACATATCCTTATTCCACTAAGGATAATTTTGACCGCTGTCCAGTGACCTACTCCTAGATCACTATCGTACTCCCTTGCCAAACTCAGTGGTAGGGCATACAATAGATCTGGTATACAGCATGGCATACTTTATAGAACCTATGACTGAGGCATAGGGAATGACTTTCATTCTCTTTCTATCTTCTGCCGTGGTCGGGCTTTGAGTCTTACTCAACTTCACACCTTGTAACACAGGCAAGAAACCTTTTCTTTGACTGTTCCATTTTGAACTACTTCAAAATCTTGTCAAGGTATGTACTCATTGAAAAACTTATCAAGCGTCTTGATCTATCTCTATAGATCTTGATGCTCAATATGTAAGCAGCTTCACCGAGGTCTTTCTTTGAAAAACTCCTTTCAAACACTCCTTTATGCTTTGCAGAATAATTCTACATTATTTCCGATCAACAATATGTCATTCACATATACTTATCAGAAATGTTGTAGTGCTCCCACTCACTTTCTTGTAAATACAGGCTTCACCGCAAGTCTGTATAAAACTATATGCTTTGATCAACTTATCAAAACGTATATTCCAACTTCGAGATTCTTGCACCAGTCCATAGATGGATCGCTGGAGCTTGCATATTTAGTTAACACCTTTAGGATCGACAAAACCTTCTAGTTGCATCGTATACAACTCTTCTTTGGTAAATCCATTAAGGAATGCAGTTTTGTTTATCCATTTGCCAGATTTCATAAAATGCGGCAATTGCTAACATGATTCGAACAGACTTAAGCATAGATACGAGTGAGAAAATCTCATCGTAGTCAACACCTTGAACTTGTCGAAAACCTTTTGCGACAATTCTAGCTTTGTAGATAGTAACACTACTATCAGCGTCCGTCTTCCTCTTGAAGATCCATTTATTTTCTATGGCTTGCCGATCATCGGGCAAGTCAACCAAAGTCCATACTTTGTTCTCATACATGGATCATATCTCAGATTTCATGGCCTCAAATCATTTCGCGGAATCTGGGCTCATCATCGCTTCCTCATAGTTCGCAAGTTCGTCATGGTCTAGTAACATGACTTCCAGAACAGGATTACCGTATCACTCTGGTGCGGATCTCACTCTGGTTTACCTACGAGATTTGGTAGTAACTTGATCTGAAGTTACATGATCATCATCATTAGCTTCCTCACTAATTGGTGTAGTAGTCACAGGAACAGATTTCTGTGATGAACTACTTTCCAATAAGGTAGAAGGTACAATTACATTATCAAGTTTTTTACTTTCCTCCCACTCACTTCTTTCGAGAGAAACTCCTTCTCTAGAAAGTTTCTGAATTTAGCAACAAAGGTCTTGCCTTCGGATCTTGTGATAGAAGGTGTATCCAATAGTTTCCTTTGGATATCCTATGAAGATTTACTTCTCCGATTTGGGTTCGAGCTTATCATGTTGAAACTTTTTCACATAAGCATCGCAGTCCCAAACTTTAAAAAACGACAGCTTAGGTTTCTTGCCAAACCATAGTTCACACGGTGTCGTCTCAATGGATTTAGATGGTGCCCTATTTAACGTGAATGTAGCTGTCTCTAATGCATAACCCCAAAACGATAGTGGTAGATCGGTAAGAGACATCATAGATTGCACTATATCCAATAAAGTACGGTTATGACGTTCGGACACACCATTATGCTGTGGTGTTCCATGTGGCTTGAGTTTGTGAAACTATTCCACATTGTTTTAATTGAATACCAAACTCGTAGCTCAAATATTTGTCTCCGCGATCAGATCGTAGAAACTTTATTTTCTTGTCACGATGATTTTCCACTTCACTCTGAAATTCTTTGAACTGTTCAAATGTTTCAGACTTATGTTTCATCAAGTAGATATCCCCATATCTGCTCAAATCATCTGTGAAGGTCAGAAAATAATGATACCTGTTGCAAGCCTTAATATTCATCGGACCACATACATCAGTATGTATGATTTCCAACAAATCTGTTTCTTGCTTCATTGTTCCGGAGAACGGCGTTTTAGTCATCTTGCCCATAAGGCATGGTTCGCAAGCATCAAGTGATTCATAATCAAGTGATTCCAAAAGCCCATCAGCATGGAGTTTCTTCATGCGCTTTACACCAATATGACTTAAACGGCAGTGCTACAAATAAGTTGCACTATCATTATTAACTTCGCATCTTTTGGTTTCAATATTATGAATATGTGTATCACTACGATCGAGATCCAATGAACTTGTTTCATTGGGTGTATGACCATCGAAGGTTTTATTCATGTAAACAGAACAACAATTATTCTCGGACTTTAATGAATAACCGTATTGCAATAAACATGATCAAATCATATTCATGCTCAACGCAAAAACCAAATAACACTTATTTAGGTTCAACACTAATCCCGAAAGTATAGGGGAGTGTGCGATGATGATCATATCAATCTTGGAACCACTTCCAACACACATCGTCACTTCACCCTTAACTAGTCTCTGTTTATTCTGCAACTCCCGTTTCGAGTTACTAATCTTAGCAACTGAACTAGTATCAAATACTGAGGGGTTGCTATAAACACTAGTAAAGTACACATCAATAACATGTATATCAAATATACTTATGTTCACTTTGCCATCCTTCTTATCTGCCAATCACTTGGGGTAGTTCCGCTTCCAGTGACCAGTCCCTTTGCAGTAGAAACACTTAGTCTCAGGCTTAGGACCAGACTTGGTATTCTTCACTCGAGCAGCAACTTGCTTGCTGTTCTTCTTGAAGTTCCCCTTCTTCCCTTTGCCCTTTTCTTGATACTAGTGGTCTTGTTAACCATCAACACTTGATGTTTTTCTTGATTTCTACCTTCGTCGATTTCAGCATCACGAAGAGCTTGGGAGTTTTTTCCGTTATCCCTTGCATATCATAGTTCATCATGAAGTTCTACTAACTTGGTGATGGTGACTAGAGAATTCTGTCAATCACTATCTTATCTGGAAGATTAACTCCCACTTGATTCAAGCGATTGTAGTACTCAGACAATCTGGGCACATGCTCACTAGTTGAGCGATTCTCCTCCATCTTTTAGCTATAGAACTTGTTGGAGACTTCATATCTCTCAACTCGGGTATTTGCTTGAAATATTAACTTCAACTCCTGGAACATCTCATATGCTCCATGACGTTCAAAACGTCTTTGAAGTCCCGATTCTAAGCCATTAAGCATGCTGCACTAAACTATCAAGTAGTCATCATATTGAGCTAGCCAAACGTTCATAACGTCTGCATCTGCTCCTGCAATAGGTCCGTCACCTAGCGGTGCATCAAGGACATAATTCTTCTGTGCAGCAATGAGGATAAACCTCAAATCACGGATCCAATCCGCATCATTGCTACTAACATATTTCAACACAATTTTCTCTAGGAACATATCAAAATAAACACAGGGAAGCAACAACGCGAGCTATTGATCTACAACATGATTTGCAAAATACTACCAGGACTAAGTTCATGATAAATTTA
The DNA here is from genome assembly GCF_002162155.2 of Triticum dicoccoides. NCBI lineage: Eukaryota > Viridiplantae > Streptophyta > Magnoliopsida > Poales > Poaceae > Triticum > Triticum dicoccoides. The sequence goes on along the minus strand of NC_041392.1, from coordinate 429,446,904 downwards.
AGTTCAATTAATCAAATTACTTAAAGAACTCCACTTAGATAGACATCCCTCTAATCCTCTAAGTGATCACGTGATCCAAATCAACTAAACCATAACCGATCATCACGTGAAATGGAGTAGTTTTCAATGGTGAACATCGTTATGTTGATCATATCTATTATATGATTCACGCTCGACCTTTCGGTCTCTGTGTTCCGAGGCCATATCTGCATATGCTAGGCTCGTCAAGTTTAACCCGAGTATTCTGCGTGTGCAAAACTGGCTTGCACCCGTTGTAGATGGACGTAGAGCTTATCACACCCGATCATCACGTGGTGTCTGGGCACGACGAACTTTGGCAACGGTGCATACTCAGGGAGAACACTTCTTGATAATTAGTGAGAGATCATCTTATAATGCTACCGTCAATCAAAGCAAAAATAAGATGTATAAAAGATAAACATCATATGCAATCAAAATATGTGACATGATATGGCCATCATCATCTTGTGCCTTTGATCTCCATCTCCAAAGCATCGTCATGATTTCCATCGTCACCGGCATGACACCATGATCTCCATCATCTTGATCTATATCAATATGTCGTCACATGGTCGTCTCGCCAACTATTGCTCTTGCAACTATTGCTATCGCATAGCGATAAAGTAAAGCAATTATTTGGCGCTTGCATCTTATGCAATAAAGAGACAACCATAAGGCTTTTGCCAGTTGCCGATAACTTCAACAAAACATGATCATCTCATACAACAACTTATATCTCATCACGTTTTGACCATATCACATCACAACATGCCCTGCAAAAACAAGTTAGACGTCCTCTACTTTGTTGTTGCAAGTTTTACGTGGCTGCTACGGGCTTAAGCAAGAACCAATCTTACCTACGCATCAAAACCACAACGATAGTTTGTCAATTTGACTCCGTTTTAACCTTCGCAAGGACCGGGCGTAACCACACTCGGTTCAACTAAAGTTGGAGAAACTGTCACCCGCAAGCCACCTATGTGCAAAGCACGTCGGGAGAACCGGTCTCGCGTAAGCGTACGCGTAATGTCGGTCCGGGCCGCTTCATCCAACAATACCGCCGAACCAAAGTATGACATGCTGGTAGGCAGTATGACTTATATCGTCCACAACTCACTTGTGTTCTACTCGTGCATATAACATCAACATATAAAACGTAGGCTCTGATACCACTGTTGGGGAACGTAGTAATTTCAAAAAAATTCCTACGCACACGCAAGATCATGGTGATGCACAGCAACGAGAGGGGAGAGTGTTGTCTACGTACCAACGCAGACGGACTGCGGAAGCGATCACACAACGTAGAGGAAGTAGTCGTATGTTTTCCCGATCCGACCGATCCAAGCACCGTTACTCCGGCACCTCCGAGTTCTTAGCACACGTACAGCTCGATGACGATCCCCGGGCTCCGATCCAGCAAAGCATCGGGGAAGAGTTCCGTCAGCACGACAGCGTGGTGAAGATCTTGATGTTCTACCATCGCAGGGCTTCGCCTAAGCACCACTACAATATGATCGAGGTGGAATATGGTGGCAGGGGGCACCGCACACGGCTATGGAACGATCACGGGGATCAATTGTGTGTCTAGAGGTGCCCCCCTGCCCCTGGATATAAAGGAGCAA
>NC_041392.1:429422267-429444756 GCF_002162155.2 Triticum dicoccoides | reverse complement strand
CGCGGCCACCTTGGGCTGCCCCTTTCTCCTTTCCACTAAGGCCCATGAAGGCCCATATGGCTCCCGGGGGGTTCCGGTAACCTCCCGGTACTCCGGTAAAATCCCGATTTCACCCGGAACACTTCCGATATCCAAATATAGGCTTCCAATATATCAATCTTTATGTCTCGACCATTTCGAGACTCCTCGTCATGTCCGTGATCACATCCGGGACTCCGAACAAGCTTCGGTACATCAAAATGCATAAACTCATAATAACTGTCATCGTAACGTTAAGCATGCGGACCCTACGGTTCGAGAACAATGTAGACATGACTAAGACACTTCTCCGGTCAATAACCAATAGCGGGACCTGGATGCCCATATTGGCTCCTACATATTCTACGAAGATCTTTATCGGTCAGACCGCATAACAACATACGTTGTTCCCTTTGTCATCGGTATGCTACTTGCCCGAGATTCGATCGTCGGTATCCAATACCTAGTTCAATCTCATTACCGGCAAGTCTCTTTACTCGTTCCGTAATACATCATCCCGCAACTAACTCATTAGTTGCAATGCTTGCAAGGCTTATGTGATGTGCATTACCGAGAGGGCCCCAGAGATACCTCTCCGACAATCGGAGTGACAAATCCTAATCTCGAAATACGCCAACCCAACATCTACCTTTGGAGACACCTGTAGAGCTCCTTTATAATCACCCTTTTACGTTGTGACGTTTGGTAGCACACAAAGTGTTCCTCCGGTAAACGGGAGTTGCATAATCTCATAGTTATAGGAACATGTATATGTCATGAAGAAAAGCAATAGCAACATACTAAACGATCAGGTGCTAAGCTAATGGAATGGGTCATGTCAATCAGATCATTCAACTAATGATGTGACCTTGTTAATCAAATAACAACTCTTTGTTCATGGTTAGGAAACATAACCATCTTTGATTAACGAGCTAGTCAAGTAGAGGCATACTAGTGACACTCTGTTTGTCTATGTATTCACACATGTATTATGTTTCCGGTTAATACAATTCTAGCATGAATAATAAACATTTATCATGATATAAGGAAATAAATAATAAATTTATTATTGCCTCTAGGGTATATTTCCTTCAGAAGCTTCCTTGGCGTAGGGTCCAAGTCTCCTGGGTCATATTCGGTGAGAAAATCACGTTCCCAAAGGTTTCATTCCGTTTGATATTCCGTTTCTTCGAAACACTGTAATAGGCAAAAAAAACAGCAATTCTGGGCTGGGCCTCCGGTTAATAGGTTAGTCCCAAAAATAATATAAAAGTGGAAAATAAAGCCCAATATAGTCCAAAACAGTAGATAATATAGCATGGAGCAATAAAAAATTATAGATACGTTGGAGACATATCACCCTCCTCCTCGTTCCCTCGCGTTGCCACACGCACATCCACGCCTCCTACTCGATCCCCCTCCTCCTCTTCGGGTTCGTCTCCAGCGCCTCAACGCCCAGCTCGCCTTCTGCCGTTGAAGACCCGCGCCGGGGTCTACTTCACTGCACCGCTCACAGGCCCTCTCCTCTCGTGCACCTCGTCCCCGACGCCGGCAAGCCGCCGTCGTGCCCCGCAACACCTCCTGCAAGTTATCGCTGTTGCTGCTCTACTTCAGGTCGAGCAGAAGAGGACGCTCACGCCCCTGCCTCGCCTTGGTTCCCGCCGGATCCCGTCGTCCCCGCCAACCACGTGTCGCTGGAGGTCGCCTTCGTGCCAAGTTCGCCACTGCCCAGCTCGATCACCTACTCGTGTTGGCCTCCTACTGCTCCCCACAACGACCTCGGCGCACCTCCTGCCCTGCTGGCCATCTCCGCCGTCCTCGCCCTAGACCCGGCCGAAGCTCGCCTTCCGGCTCCGGATCCGCACCACCCGCGTGCATTCCTGGCACCGCGGGACCGCTGCTTCATCATCCACCACGGCTGCAGTGGCCACCATGGACACCTCTTTCCCAAGCTCTTCCTCCTGTGGGGTGTAGAGCTGCACCACCACCCCGAGGCCCTTGGTCGTCTTCGTTTCGGAACGCCAAGTAGCCGATGGCATTAGGGTGTGCCAAGTTCCTCTATGACCCATGTACGACTACGTGGATCCACCAAGCACCCTTCGGATAAGCCAAGTTCGACCACTTGGAGACGACAAGTTCCTCTCCGGACATGTACGACTATCGTCGCGGAGACCGCCAAGTACCACGACAACCCCGAAGGGATTCGAATCCATCAAGTTCCTCTTCGAAACATGTACCACTACTTCCACTATGACCGTCCTGAGAATGTCTACTTCCCCTACACCGCATCGAACTCGACCCGCTCCGAAAATGCACGCTTCAAAGGTATAATGACGAGACGACCGCCCGTGAACGAATGCATGTGTGTTGTATGAGATGCACCACTTGCTTGCACCGTGTCCGAGTTGTCATTGCATGTTCATCCTCGTTTTCCGTGCCGTCGACCCGTGGGAACCCGGTAACCGGGATCATGCCACCATCTTTTGCATGTTCCGTAGATCCACACTTCCTTTTGCACCGATATCTCCATGAGCTACCAGAACCGATATGTTGCCATGGCACCCTTTTTCGTTCCGCCATGGTGACCAAATGCTTCATAACTTGCTCTTGTCAACATTTCCATAAAATTGCATAAAAATGTGTATATGTCATCCGCATCATGTTAACAACACTTAAAATGTTTAAAATTGTTGTTTGCATTAAATTGCTAAATATACATATGGGGACTTTCGAAATTGTTGTTTGTTGTTTCTGGCCTCATTTAAAATGCCTAGATAGGTAGTTTAATTATGCTTCACCTCTTGCCATTTTTAACAACAATATTTAATATTGTTGAGTAGCTTAAACGAGAGTGAGTGAAATATTCGAATGTGGTGTTTCGTTTGTTGCACTTTGCCATGCCATGCCTCATTAAAATGGACATGCATCATACATGATTGTGCATCATGCCATGTTTATGTGATGGTTGTTTACCATGATGTTTGCTTCTTTCCGGTTGCGCTTCTCCTTGATAGTTCCGGTTATGTTGCGATTGTGAGGATCCGTCCGACTACGTTGGTTCGTCTACTTCATGGACTCGGTCTTCTTCCTAGCAGGATTTCAGGCAAGATGACCGTCACCTTGGATCTCCCTATTATCTTTTCTATGCTGGTTGTCTTGATGCTATCGCTATGTCGCGGTACCTACCACTTGTTTATCAAGCCTCCCAAATTGCCATGATAGCCTCTAACATTTTCCACCATCCTAGTAAACTGTTGTTTGGCTATGTTACCGCTTTGCTCAGCCCCTGTTATAGCGTTGCTAGTTGTAGGTGCAGTTGCAGGTTGTTCCATGTTGGGACATGGATATCATGGGATATCACAATATCTCTTATTTAATTAATGCATCTATATACTTGGTAAAGGGTGGAAGGCTCGGCCTTTTGCCTGGTGTTTTGTTCCACTCATGCCACCATAGTTTCCGTCATACCGGTGTTATGTTCCTTGATTTTTGCGTCCCTAACACGGGGAGGGTTTATGGGCCCCTCTTGACAGTTCGCTTTGAATAAAACTTTTCCAGCATAATAACTAAACCTGGTTTTCAATTTGACGCATAGGGAGTTAGCGCTACCCGAGGAGTAAATCAACATAATACAGGGGGCAATGCTGATGGTGTTGGTCCCAAACTAGATTCGTGTGCGGCTTCCGCCGGGGAAACTCGGGTCTCAGTTGATGTATGTTGCACTCATCCTGTCGTGGCCTAATACGAGATACGTGCGGCTACTATGAGGGTGTCGGCATGCTGGGAGGTCTTGCTGGACTCGTTTTACCATTGTCAAAAAGTCTTGTGCACCAGGATTCCGAGTCTGGTCGGAGGATCCCGCGATGGAGGATTGTCTCCGCGGATCGTGGGCTTGTCATGGGCTAAGTTGGGACACCCCTGCAGGGTTTAAACTTTCGAGAGCAGTGCCTGCAGTTATGTGGCAAATGGGAATTTTTAATATCCAGTTGTAGTGGACTTGAACTAAACTCAATTAAAATACACCAACCACGTGCGTACCGTGACTGTCTCTTTTCGAGTGAGTCGAGAAGAGAACACGGTGGGGTTATGTTTGAACGTAAGTAGTTCAGGATCACTTCTTGATCATTACTAGTTTGCAACCATTTGCGTAGTTTCTCATCTTATTCTTGTACTCGTAAGTTAGCCACCATACAATGCTTAGTCGCTTGTTGCAACCTCACCACTTATCCATTCCATACCCTTTAAGCTTTGCTAGTCTTGATACCCATGGTAATGGGATTGCTGACTCCTCGTGGCTCACAGATGACTACAACAACATGTGCAGGTACAGGTAAAAGCGAAGCTTTGACATGAGAGTGATGCTTGCTTGTCTTGGAGTTCTTCTACTTCTTCTTCTTCGATCAAGGGATAGGTTCCGGGTCGGGGAGCCTGGGATTAGTAGGGTGGATTTCGTTCTTCTTTTTCATTTGTTTTCATCCGTAGTCGGATCCTACTCTTCTGTATGATGATTGCTATGTATTGATGAACTGTTGTCTTCATGTTGTAGCCTGTGGCGAGTGTAAGCCTTTACCTACATGGTATGTTGTAATGATATCCACCTTGCTATGCGCTTGAAATGCGATTGTGCCCCGATCATGAATTCATCACATGATTGGGATAGAATAGCATCTTGGGCGCTACAAGTAGATCGAAACGATTCTGCATCTACTACAATTACTCCACAAATCGACCGCTATCCAACATGCATCTAGTGTATTAAGTTCATGGAAAAACGGAGTAACGCCTTAAGCAAGATGACATGATGTAGACAAGATAAACTCACATATGAATAAACCCCATCTTTTAACCCTTAATAGCAACAATACATATGTGTCATGTCCCTTTTTGTCACTGGGATTGAGCATCACAAGACCGAATCCATTACAAAGTACCTCTTCCCGTGGCAAGATAAATCAATATAGTTGGCCAAACCAAACCAATAAATCGGAGAAGAAATACAAAGCTATAGTAATCATGCATAAAACAGTTTAGAGAAAACTCAAATAATATTCATGGATAGACCTAATCATAAACTCACAATTCATTGGATCCCAACAAACACACCGCGAAAAGTCATTACATCAAATAGATCTCCAAGAAACACCGATGAGAACATTGTATTGAAGATCAAATAGAGAGAAGAAGAAGTCATCTAGCTACTAACTATGGACCCATAGGTCCGTGGTAAACTACTCACGCATCATCGGAGGGCAGCAAGGATGATGTAGAGCCCCCTCCATGATCGAATCCCCCTCCGGCGGAGTGCCGGAAAAGGCCTCCAGATGGGACCTCGTGGTTCTGGAACTTGCGGCGGCGGAAAAATTGTTTCGTGGATTCCTTTGTTGGTTTCATGATTTTAGGGAATTTATAGAGGCAGAGTTAGGTCAAACGCAGCCTCGTGGGCCCCACAACCCACCAGGGCATGCCCTACCCCCTGGGCATGCCCTGGTGCCTTGTGGGCCACAGCTCCATCTTCTCGTACGCTCCGAAAGCTTCCAGGGTCTCTTATGTCCAGAAAAAAAATCACCAAAAAGTTTCATGGCATTTGGACTTCGTTTGGTACTAATATTCTGCAAAAATGAAAAAGCAGCAAAAAACAACTCACACTGGGCACTAAGTTAATAGGTTAGTCCCAAAAAATGATATATTGTTGCTTAAAAGTGTATATAAAACATCCATGATTGATAATATAAACAATAAAAAAATATAGATGCATTGGAGATGTATCAGTGAGCAAGCCAGGTTGGCACTTGATTGCATTTCATAAACCGATGATTGTTCATCGAGTGTCACCTTTGCCTCATTCATGTACGTTGAATAACCGTGCTACAATGAAAGAAAAGTTTAAATTTGTAGGTGCAGTTGTAGATGCTGATAGATATATGAATTATTAGAAGATCACAAAACACACGGTTTCTATGGCATACTGTGTGCGGTTTTTTGCGTTAATGATCCATAAGTCAATTACCTGTGTGATGCTTTCTGATAACGCAAGTGTACCATCATGACTGCCCTTAACCGATTTAATCAACTACACGTGTAGAATTTTTTGGAGCTAGGTCAGCCAATTTTCTCTTTTCTCAAACACGAGTATTTTACGTGATTCGTCTGTGTTGATTGTTTCCCCCACCTAAGTTTCGAGTTTTGCAGGAAAAAATTTCAGTAGATGCGCAATTTCAAAATTTATTCCTCCCACCACATCCCCACGCATCACATTTCCGCAGTATCTCCACCCTTCCCCCTCCCGGCAGTTCAAACTGCCACCGCCACAACGACAACTTCAACCACATCTATGTTTTGCCCGAGCCTCATCATCCAGTTAGGTAACCCACCGATCTCTATCATAGCCCGGCCTGATTGCTTAAATGATGCCTGCGGGACATCCTCATGCCTCCAGATCCCCACCGCCCCTACTCGAGAGCATCACCGCGTAAGCCCAACCACATATCACGTGGGGGTAGAGGAGCTGATGGCGGTCGATGGTGTGACAGCCGTTGGGTGTGTCGACCCAGAGGCAGGGGCAGAGCTACGTACAGCTAGCCGGTGTCACTGGCACCGGGTGCAATTTGCACTTACTTATTGGTTTAGTGTGTAGGCCATTCAATTATTTCATATGTAGGCATGTGTTCTTCTATGTGGACACCGGGTAATTTTAGCTCTGGATCCGCCCCTGCCCAGAGGAACACCTCGCCTTCAGCGTCACCGTCTTGGGGAGGGCTCTAGCCCAGATGAAGTGCCCCAGCAACTACCCCTCAGGATTTACCAAGTATGAACTAATCAGTTCAATCTTACCAATACCAGTTGCAATGGCTATATGTTATATGGTTGATGCGTTAAGCATGTTGTAGTAAACATGCCTAACCCATCTTAGCTATTTTCCCTATCTTTTTATAAACAACTAAGCCATTCTCTGCTCTAGCAGCACTTGCCTTGCGATGTTTAACTCTGTCAATTTCAATTTTATCAGTACCAATTTCAATGGCTATAGTAGGTTGTTTATAGTTAAACGTGCCTTGTTTATTTCAGTATTGCACACTATGTCATGTTCAAGTATGAACTATCCAGCTCATTTTCACCAATACCAACAACAAACTTACAGAACATGACTTAGGCTACCGCTAAGCCCGTTGTAATTAATAATTCTATCCTTTTTTAATCTGTCAGTTTGCTACCGTGCTACTCTTCTCATTGAAGATATCACTAGCGATGCTGTCATTTTATTTCCATTTTCTATTTTTGGTGGTTGATAACCTTGTAGTAGTTAACATGCCTTTCCATGTACTTACGCAAGGCCACAATGGGCAATGTTGTTGTTTGTCGTTGAGGTTAGCTGCATCCCATGTCTTTTAGTATTTTACATCATTCGTGCAATTTCAGTTTAGCTTGTAACATTTACTTGATTCTTGTAGGTACACATGTCAACGCCACTGATCCATTCTTCGACCTGGATGAACACCTCGCCTCCGCCGCTGCCAACTTGGGGCGGGCTCTGGCCGTGATGAAGTGCTCCAGCAACTACCCTTCAGGATTTACCAAGTATGAACTGGCCAGTTCAATCTTACCAATACCAGTTGCAATGGTTATGTTTTGTACGGTTGATGTATTAAGCATGTTATAGTAAAAATGCCTAACCCGTCCTATTTTCTCTACCTTTTATAGGTAACTGGATCATTCTCTGCTCTATCAGTACTTGCCTTGCGATGTTTAACTCTATCAATTTCAATTTTATCAGTACCCGTTTGGTTGGCTATACTAGGTTGTCTGTAGTGAAACGTGTATTGTTTATTTCAATACTGCACACTGTGTGATGTTCAAGTATGAACTGTCTAGCTCATTTCACCAATACCAACAACAAACTTACAATACTTGACTTAGGTTGCTATTAAGCCTGTTATAGTAAACAGTTCTATCCATTTTATTTAATTCGTCCCTTTGCTACCATTCTACTCTTCGCAACGAAGATATCACTAAAGATGTTGTTGTTTTATTTCCATTTTTATTTTTGGTGGATGTTAACCCTGTTGTAATTAACATGCCTTTCCATGTACTTCCACAGGGCCACAATGAGCGATATTGTTGTTTGCCGTCAAGGTTAGCTGCATCACATATCTTATAGTATTTTACATCATTTATGCAATTATAGTTTAGCTTGTAACATTTACTTGCTTTTTGTAGTTACACATGTTAGTGGCACTGATCCACGCTTCGACCCGGAAGAACACCTCGCCTCCGACGCCGCATACTTTGGGCGGACTCTGGCCTAGATGAAGTACCCCAGCAACTACCCATCAAGATTTACCAAGTATGAACTGACCAATTCAATTTTACCAATACCAGTTGCAATGGCTATGTTCTATATGATTGATGTATTAAGCATGTTGTCGTAAACATGCCTAACCTGTTTTAACTATTTTCCCTATCTTTTTATAGGCAACTGTGCCATTCTCTACTTTAGCAGCACTTGCCTTGCGATGCTTAACTCTGTCAGTTTCAATTTTATCAGTACTAGTTTCAATGTCTATACCAGGTTGTCTGTAGTTAAATGTGTCTTATTTATTTCAGTACTGCACACTGTATGATGTTCAAGTATGAACTGTCCAGCTCAATTTCACCAATATTAGTTACAAACTTACAATACTTGAATTAGGTTGTTGTTAAACTTGTCGTAGTACACAGTTCCATCCCTTTTTAATCCATCCCTTTGCTACTATGCTACTCTTCGCAATAAAGATATCACTACAGATGTTGTCGTTCTATTACCATTTGCTATTTTTGGTGGATGTTAATCTTGTTGTAGTTAACATTGTCTTTCCATGTACTTACGCAGGTCCACAATGGGCGATGTTGTTTGCCATCCAGATTAGCCGCATCCCATGTCTTGTACTCTCTTCATTCCAAAATATAAGTTTTTTTAGAGATTCCAATATAGACTACATACGAAGCAAAATGACTGAATCTATATTCTAAACTATGTCTATATATATCCGTATGTAGTTCATATTGAAATATCTAAAAAGACTTGTATTTAGGAACGAAGGGAGTAGTATTGTACATCACTTGTGCAATTGTAGTTTAGCTTCTATCATTTACTAGTTACCTATAAATGATGTAAAATAATAGAAACTAAACTGCAATTGTACAAAAATAAAACGGTGCATATATGGAGCGTGTGTGTGATAGTAATATCTATCGCACACAGTTATGAAATGGACACATTGACGATAGAAGAGGCAACGCATAGATTTTATAGTTTTTAACTCCATGCGATAACATACCTATTACAAACATATTCGTAGATTAAATGTTTGTGATATCCATATTTTCTACATGAGTATAGCCGCGTAATCGTTTGGGATATCTCTCCGATCAGACGTAACATCAGGGCCTAACGTGTGGGATAGGCCATGACTTCTCATACGTTTACTGTACGGAAATTGTCAGTAGTCGCTCGCCTATCGCCGATGGTTTCTAGATCGTGTGGGAAGGACCCCCTATCACGCACACAGGCAAGACGGCGGTTTAAAACTCTGTCGCGAAAAGGTGATAAACCACTTGTATAGCACGTAACGGTACTAGTGTGAACTCGCAACCCCTCCGTTGGCGCGTCGAGGCCATGGACGCACCACGGGTGTTGTTCGGCGCAAACATGGCGCGCCGTGCCCACCGTGTGAGGCAGCGGGCACGGGAGGCGACGGTGGCCCTCGCGGCGGTGGACGTCGGCGAGGTAGAGTTGCATTCTTCGACGCCCCGTATGGTGCACCAATCCGGGCACCACAACCGTGTCGTGGTGGATGTCGTCGGCTCGTCGCAGGACGGTTCCATCGTCAATCTGACGTCCACCGGCACCGCCCGGGTTCCGCGCTCCGACGAGGAAGAGTAGGGCATGGGAGACGGCGGCACCTTGAGTCCCGTGAGTCGGCCGTGTCACATGTCCTACTTTACCTTGACGGCGACCGGACCAACACTCTAGGGAGCACAGCTGGCCGCCGGACATGTGCACGGTAGAACCAAGGGAGTTCCGCTTTGATTAGGTATCATATTGTATGTATGTAATGATATGGATTCGAGGTTTCTAGTTTGAGGTATGCGGTTGTAGAATCAAATATTTAAGACTTGACCGGTCACTGTCGGTCGCGTCCGTGGGCGTTTGAGGGGTTCGATTTGCCAAGCCCGGCTGTAGATGCTCTTATATTTTAAAACAAAAGGAGTATGGAAGTATTAAAAAAATACCAACGACGCAGCAAAGCGCGTCCAACTCTTGTGCTGGTTGATGGGTTCATTTATATATCTGCTAGTTGATGTGATCATTTATAAAGAGAGTTTTACCTCTATTTCTTTGTGGTAATTTGATTTGAATTTGAACCTTATGTTGGTCGATTACTTTCATCTACCCTTGTGCGACCGGCGGACGTGTGCGTGCGCTGCGACTGCGATAGGCGATAGGCGATAGGCATGGCCGTGTAGTGTGGAGAAGCCGGCGGCCGGTTGCCGCCCAGCGATATCAACCATCCACGTACCCCCACAACCCCAACAAAACCAAACCAATTGCCCTTCCCTTATCCTCCCACGGAAGGGAAGGGAAGGAGCCGCAACCGCCCTTATCTCAGCGCAGATAATTTAGATTAGATCATTCTTATTATTGCATACGTATAATATAATCACCCTCGTCCAGAGGAGAGGAGAGGAGAGTCCCCAGCTAAACAAATCATCTCTTTCTTCTTCCCCAAAAGGCGAAGCACGAGATTCTGCCCAGAATACCCCCGCCGTTGCCGCGCCCGCGGGTATATATACCGCGCCCGCCACCTCCAACCCGCCACACACACACCCCCATACATACATACACACCGGCCAACCCGCACCACAGATCCTCCCCGCCGGCCGGCAACGATGGTCGGCCTTCTCCCCCAGACCAATGCGGCGGCGCAGGCCGAGGTCCTCGGCGACGCGTGGGACTACCGCGGCCGCCCCGCCGCCCGGTCCACCACCGGCCGCTGGGGCGCCGCCTCCATGATCCTGGTGGCGGAGCTCAACGAGAGGCTCACCACGCTGGGGATCGCGGTCAACCTGGTCACGTACCTCACGGCCACGATGCACGTCGGCAACGCAGAGGCGGCCAACGTCGTCACAAACTTCATGGGCACCTCCTTCATGCTCTGCCTCCTCGGCGGCTTCGTCGCCGACTCCTTCCTCGGCCGCTACCTCACCATCGCCATCTTCACCGCCATCCAGGCATCCGTGAGTACTCCTCTCCTACCTTTGACTTTGCTGCTTTGCCGTCCCTCTCCCTCGCCGTGCAAGTTTTAACTGCTTGACCCCTTTTTTTCTTCCTAAATAAAAGATCCCGTTCTTTTGGTGGTAGGTTGTTAGTTAGTCTCTTCAAAACAAGAGAAATATCAATCTGTAATACGTAGTTCCTTTTTTTAACAAGTGGAACACACGTATTAACTCCATCGATATACTGCTGTGAAAAGAACGGCCACCAAACCAACACTGTTTAATCATCATGGGTCTAATATATGCTTCCAAGATCGCGTATGGGACTATGGGTCCTCCGTATGCCACAGTGGATGATTAGGACTACTACTTCATCCTCTTAATTCGGAGATCAGTAATTCGCATGAGATTAAATCTGAAATTTTCCCATGATATCTTTTTTTCTTTGCAAGGAAGAATTTTATCTCTCTCTTAAGTACAGAGTAATAGTTGCGATAGATAGTAATCCAGAAGCATCTTACGTACGTGCAGGGCGTGACGATCCTGACGATCTCAACGGCGGCGCCGGGGCTGCGGCCGCCGGCGTGCACGGCGGAGGGCGGCGGGATAGGGACCTGCTCCCGCGCTTCGGGCGCCCAGCTGGGCGTGCTGTACCTGGCGCTGTACCTGACGGCTCTGGGCACCGGCGGGCTCAAGTCGAGCGTCTCCGGCTTCGGGTCGGACCAGTTCGACGAGTCGGACCGCACCGAGAAGTCGCAGATGATGCGCTTCTTCAACTGGTTCTTCTTCTTCATCAGCCTCGGCTCCCTGCTCGCCGTCACCGTGCTCGTCTACGTCCAGGACAACCTGGGCCGGCCCTGGGGCTACGGCGCCTGCGCTGTCTCCATCGCCGCCGGGCTGGTGGTGTTCCTCGCCGGCACCCGCAGGTACCGGTTCAAGAAGCTGGCCGGGAGCCCGCTGACCCAGATCGCCGCCGTGGTCGTGGCCGCGTGGCGCAAGCGCGGCGTCCAGCTGCCCGCCGACACCTCCATGCTCTACGACATCGACGTGGGCAAGGTGGCAGCCATCGAGGGGGCCTCGACCAAGAAGAGCAAGCTCAAGGAGCGCATCCCGCACACCAAGCAGTTCCGGTAAGCTAACGAGTTACTACTTGGTGCACGCTCTCTTGCTTGCTTAACTCATTTCCTACTTACTCCAGTAGATTATTATGATAATCATGGATGACATGGGTCAAAGTTGCATGCGTGGCCTTAGAAGTCGTGAGAAATACTAGTCCAGCCAGTATAGAGACCACATATGGTACTGTTGACTGCCCCCAGCATGCTACTAGTGGACAAGAAGCTCGTAGCGTAGTGCAATAAAGAGCAGAGGAATAAGGCTGGCCAATTTAGTGTCTCTTAATCATTAAGTTGATAATTCTAAGCTCTAGTCACTTGGAATGGAAGGAATGCAAGTTGGTGTTAGATTCAGCTTTTGCACCGCAAGCCTGTCCCCTCCAAATCCGTTCATCATTTTCTCCCAACTTGGCCCTGCGTACCACGCGCCAACGGTGAATCTAGGACGAAAACGACCCATCCAGGCCCAGGCCCAGGCCCAGGCTAGGGCAGCCAGCCAAATGCTAGTACTACTACATTTTCTCACCCCCTAGAGAGAGACCTACTGACATGCCGGGCCGATCCACTTGCATACTGGTGTGTTTAGGGCGAGTGAGGAAAGGATAACCATGGTTGGCAGGCGACAAATGGCGAGTTTGGCAACCAGCGTACCAATACCAATAATTGCCACTATTCTATAGCAATAGCGATGGTACACCGTGCCCCTGTCCCCTCCCTCTTTCCTCTCCTCTCCATCGGTCCACTGATCCTGGCTGCCCCCGTCCTGTCCTGTCCCGTGGAACCATCTGCAAGCACCCAAGCCTCCTCCCTGCAAGAATACAAGAGGTGTTGCAAGTGCGGTGTGTCATGTCATGTGCTACGTTACGGATTCAGAAACGCCTGATGGGACGCACTACATGCACCTGGACTCATGCTGGATAGTAGGAGTAGTACATACTCCTAGATAGGGATAGGCTGGCTCCTGGAGGGACGATGCTTCGGTGCCTTAAGACATCTATCTTTGTGTTCATGACATGTGGGTAGGCACCGAAGCTGCGTCCCTGCTGGAGATATGGTCATGTACGGTGGGGAAGGAGGATCGTATCGGGGTCGGGGGCTCTGCTCTCGAGCCTGGTCGGTAGGCAAAGGCAAAAACTCTCTGATTTGCCCTGATTTGACCAGACTAGTTAGTAGTTATAGGGTTTTGTGTACGAAACCTAGTCAGCATTTAGCAGACGGCCAAGAAACCGAGGACGGCTATTCCAAATGGGCCTTGTGTTTCGAGTCTACTCCGTCCTTTGCAACCGACGGCTTCTCTAACACCAATACTATACTGGAGAATTATTATTCCACAACTGTTAAGCTAGTCTCAGAGCCACACATGTCATTACCACTTATCAGCAAAAGCAGCTCTGCATTGTCACCCCATAATCAGGCACTACTCCTATATAGGAGTACTGTACAGAAATCGTAGGTCTCTGACAAGCGGAAATCAAGTCTTTTGTGCCTGACAAGCTAGGTGAATTTCACTTGGAAATGAAATATGACCTGCACAAGTCTTGAAATATTTTATGTTGTTGTTATCAAATCAAACACACACGTTTTGACCGAAACTCCTTTTGCTAATGCTCCACGCCCACGGTAGGCCAGTAGAGAGAGCTAGACGGAAATCACCTCAATTATTAGGTGGGGTGGGTGTTTCTGCAGAGGAGAGGACCGAGACGTGTGCGTACCGAAAGCTTTGCGTGATTGGGGCAGTGGAAAAACGAAAAGGCCCATCAACAAGAGAAGAAACCCCTAGACACA
This sequence comes from Triticum dicoccoides, assembly GCF_002162155.2. Classification (NCBI taxonomy): domain Eukaryota; kingdom Viridiplantae; phylum Streptophyta; class Magnoliopsida; order Poales; family Poaceae; genus Triticum; species Triticum dicoccoides. The sequence goes on along the minus strand of NC_041392.1, from coordinate 429,430,585 downwards.
ACACAGGAAGAAGAAGAACTAGTGGTAGTAGTGGTACGTCGTGTCTCGTGTGTACTACTCTACTAGCAGCGAAAGGAAAGTAAATTTGCCCGTTGCTTAGCCATCCCGGTGGTGCTAGCTGATGGGGACAAGAAGATCTAGGCAAACCTTTCTCGCTCACATGCGTCTGCCCTTCCTTTTTGCCATGGCTCAGTTGGAAGCTGGGATCCACGCCACATCTCTCCTGTTCACGCTCGGAAAAGCACCGGAGATCATCCCAATCCCATGGACCATACTTCATCATAGCCTCTAAAAGGACTAAACCCATGTGTTGCTTGTGGTTGCCCTCTCTCGGCAAATGGTTGTCTAGGTTGATGAAGATGATGGGGAAATTAACCAGATCCACCACCTAGTTATTCATTAATCCCACCGTTAATTAGCCGCTCCTATTAGGGCACTGTTAATTGACATATATATATATATATGATTATAAACAAACAAACGGTCCATCGCTGTTCGCTTCCTTTGCAAAAAGGCCGCGTGTCGTGTCTCACGTGTGGAGGTGGACGCTTATAATTTTTTCCCCATGCCGATCGACCTTGACACGGACAGGGTTATTTGGAGGGCTTTTTGGGGATAATGGTTTCTTGACAAGTTCCCGCCCATGATTTCAGCTCCATATATGGTGCTGACATGATTCTTTTGTTGAATACTATTATCATAATCATCACATGATTAAGCTGGCCCAGGTTCTACCTGGGGTAGCATAATCATCATGAACACACAGGTTTCCTTCCCTAAATAACTGGACAGAACATGTCTTGTGCCTGGTGATGCTAATTGGCTGTCGGTCACCTAAACCTATTTGTTTAATCCCTGTATGTTCCATAGATACATACTACCTCTCTCTTGGTTTACAGGGCGTGCGCGTACTCCTAGGCTATCAATTTGACCAACCTAATACAAGTCATATATTATAAAAAATATATCAACAACTTCGGAGTTTCTACTTTCAAAAGGTATAATTTTTGTGTTATATAGTTTACATTAGGATGATAAAATTGGCTACCTAGGTATGCGCGTAGGACTTGTAAACTGAAACGGAGGTAGTACATTCATGACCCGTTATCAAGTTCGGGTCAGGGAGATAAAACTCTGAATACTCCTACTTAGCTGTCGACGATTCCCTTCCAAAGAACTTGGTTGTTCTTCGCTTTGGACCCGTAGGTAGATGCTCGGCCTAGGATGATTTGTTGTTTTTGATCCGTGTCTCCATCCGACTGCAGAATCTTGTAGCTGTGACCACTGCTTTTAGCTTGCACTCGTTGCATCACAGGCTGTAGTGGCCAAAAGTGAAAGGAACGTCGCATGGTCTCTGTGTGTGTCAATTAAAATAAAATCCAATGCCTCATGTATGAACCGTATTTTTTCAAACTACGTACTTAGTTTTCTGATACGAAACAGCACTTGTTGCTGAAGCTAATAGTAGCAATATTTTCTTTTATGTGGTTTATTATCATGTCTGATGTGCAACTCTGAAGACACCAGCTTCTGAAACTTGTCACTAGACAACTGCTCGACTTAGCTTCTCAAATTGCTGAATTTAAACAAAGACGGTTCAATCGATTCAAGTTGATTTGATTTGCACTGTGATCCTTGTCCATTTCTTTCTTTATACTATGTAAAACTAAAGAAAAACGTATAACCGTAGTACTAGTTCTTGTTCTGATAGACCTCAACTTATCTTTGCAGTTTCTTGGACCATGCGGCGATCAACTCGGACCCCGCTGGCGAGCCGACCAAGTGGCAGCTTGCGACGCTGACGGACGTGGAGGAGGTCAAGACGGTGGCGCGGATGCTTCCGATATGGGCGACGACCATCATGTTCTGGACGGTGTACGCGCAGATGACCACCTTCTCGGTGTCGCAGGCCACCACCATGGACCGCCACATCGGCCCCTCCTTCCAGATCCCGGCGGGCTCCCTCACCGTCTTCTTCGTCGGCTCCATCCTCCTCACCGTCCCCATCTACGACCGCATCGTCGTGCCCGTATCCCGCCGCCTCAACGGCAACCCGCACGGGCTCACCCCGCTCCAGCGGATCGGCATCGGCCTCGTGCTCTCCATCCTCGCCATGACCTCCGCCGCTCTCGTAGAGGTCAAGCGCCTCCGCGTGGCTCGGGACTCCGCAGTCCCGGCGGGCGCCCCCGTGCCCATGACGGTCTTCTGGCTCATCCCGCAGTTCTTTTTTGTCGGCGCCGGCGAGGCCTTCACCTACATCGGCCAGCTCGACTTCTTCCTGCGCGAGTGCCCCAAGGGGATGAAGACCATGAGCACGGGGCTCTTCCTCAGCACGCTCTCGCTCGGATTCTTCGTCAGCTCGGCGCTCGTCACCGTCGTGCACAAGATCACGGGTGACCGCCGGCCGTGGATCGCCGACGACCTCAACAAGGGCGAGCTCTACAAGTTCTACTGGCTCCTCGCGGGGGTCTGCCTCGCCAACCTCGTCGTCTACCTCTTCGCCGCCAGGTGGTACAAGTACAAGGCCGGACGGCCCGGCGCCGACGGCAGCGTCAACGGCGTGGAGATGGCCGACGCCGAGTCGTGCCTCCACTGACTGACCACTGACTGACCACGCGACGCGCCTGTCCGTCCGTTCGTGTTTCTCAATCGGACGGCCTTGATTTCTTCGCATGTTGTACCATACATATACTAGTATTGGATGGATCGTCGCGCGGTCGTCCACGTGTGCCTACGTGTAGTATAATGGGATTAATAACTTCTTAGAGGTGGGAAATGGAAAAGCTGGCGAAAGGGTTAGCGGGGCGGGGAAAGGGTGTCGGTGACTGAATGTCGCTGCATTTTGTGAAAATTCCCGCCCAGATGTAAAATCACGCAAATGAATGAAAGAAAAAGGAAAACTTGTGCTCTTTTGGTTGACCTGGGGTTTATCATGGTCAATTTATTTTCTCATGTTAAGTTGGATGGAATTATTCTTTTTATTTTCAAAATACACTCAACTTTTTACAAATCGATTCAAAATGATGGTTTGGATGACTGTCTCTTCCATCTATATATACTAGCTGAATGCCCGTGCGTTGCCACGGAGCAGGACAATCTATATAGGAAACAATCTACCGACTTTCTATTGTAAACGGCCAATGCAAATGGTCATGCAGTTTAAGACCGCATCCCAACGAATGTCTAATCCTCACGTTGCTCTTGCAACACCATGTATTCCTTTGATATTCTTCATCCAGTCCAAGAGCTTCCTTCTCAAACGCCTGACCCTGATCTTCTCTTACGTTTCAAACTGTCTCTAGATCCACACATTGTGTTTCTTCTCCTTTTGAACTTCGCCAAATCTCCATCACGACTCTTTTTTTGTAGGTACCATCACGAGTCTCAGCAAACACATTGTGTACCGAGCATTAATATTGTCATAATGATATGATTAGTGAGGTAAAGAAAGTGTGATATAGGCTGCAATCGGTTTCACATGATGGTTGTGCACTAAGAGCCTCTGGTTAAAACATGGATAATGAATGGTTAGACATCTGACAACAACATCTCTAACTACCGTTTGGAAACGTTGACCATGATGAAAAGATGGAAACCATGTTGGGTTCTTGCCATCAATGATCAAACCATGTTAGAACAATGATGGATGGTCACGATGCTTCCTACATATTCAATCAACGCTGCCTTTTTGCATCGTACGAAAATCGTATGTGATTTATGTACGTGAAGCATATCAGTTAGTCAAACCACTTATGCTTACTTATTGCAACCATCTCAAGCATAATAATAGGCTCTGATGTGTTCACTTGTTCTTCCATACAAAAGGCTAGCGTTGCGTACAATCTTGTGTTAAGGGCTAATAATATACTTTATCAATTTTATTTTTCCTACAGGAAACATGTTGAAGTCTACCCATGACGCAACATAAAAAGACAAAAAAAGTAGAAAGAAATTTGGAGGATGTCAAGAAGTCACCTCGGCTGTAGAGCAGCAAAGGCCAAGAACCAGATTCCTCCAAAGGGAGTTTAACATTCTAAATAACTTCATAAACGAAATCTTTCGGATCCATATCTTTGGCCTAAAAAAATCTCCACTTAATTTCTTTCCAAATCTGTCTCACTGCATAAGGTCATTTTATAATGATTCATAAAGAAATCAAAATAGAATTAAAACGATTGAGAAACCATGACAAGCATAAGGTCATTTTATAATAATTCAGAAAGCGCAAATACAAACGCTTACAAGCTTTATGTCATAAAGGATCACAAAGATGTATTTGAAATTTTAACTGGACTTGCCACAAATACAATAGCATATTTAGATGAAAATAGTATAAAGGATGGCACGCAATTCATTTATCTATTGCGCCAGAAAACTAACATATAGGAGCAAAAACTTCTATTCTCTGTCTTGGTTGTCGATAGGATAAGAGAATCCCCTTACCAGCAGCTGGTTGCATCGCCAGAATCTTCTTGTTTACCAATCCTGAAAATCACAACAAGGACCAAACCAATATGTCGGTGATCGACCACGAGAGGGCAACAACCACTGACCAGAGTACTTATCACTGTCAAAAGTTGTTGTGCTTCCTTGCTGAACTGAATGTTGGCGTTGTTCTTGCGAAAGCCAAACTGCTTGACTAGGAAGCATGTGTTCTTGAATGGCTCGCAGAACAGATTATGCAAAATTGCCGCGATTTATTATACTAACCTAAAAATCATATAACCAACAAGTACGAAGCCTAGCAGAAAAAGGAGACACGGTATAGCTACAAGTGTAAGGAATGTGCAGTTTTTATCTCACTATAGCAGGGAAACAGATGAGGAAGCAGATGGCCGTGCATCTGCAGGAGTAGCCTCCACCTGTCGCCGGAACCACGGCCGCTCTTCCTCTGTGATACGGCCAGGGCTAATGTGAGTGTTTCCAATGTTCTTGATACTTTTCAACAGGTCCATGGTTTAGAGGCCAGAGGTGTGTACGTAGCAAAATACATCAGATTTGAGGAGAACCACGAGCAGGAGGTTGCAACTCTAGCTGAAGATACATGCATGCATGTTGATGCCTTGCATGTCTTAGGTACAAATCAAGCAAAGAAGGATCAGCTGGATGTATGCATGTTGGTTAGCCAGAGAAACAAATCACAAGACTCCCACACGTACAAATACTATTTTGGAGGGTTCAGTTTGCATGATATTGGTGTACGTCAAGTTTCCTATTTTTTAGTAGATGATCAAGAAGTTAAGGGAAAGGGTGCATATATACTATTTCTATTCTTGCCGTGCAAAGAGAAACTCAACGAAGGTGCATGCAGAACGTGGGACGCGTGGAGTCTATTTTCTTTGAAGGAAATTGGTTGGGGCCCACCAGCCATGCAGGCAGAAAATATGGCGCACTTAATTCTACAGTCGGTTTGTTAGTTATAGATATAAATAAATAACTTGCCGAGATGTAAAAGGCAAGTACTTTTCAGTTTTAGGAGAGTCCATATTTTATTTGAGTTAGAGATAGAAGGTCGGTTTGCTTTTCAAGACAAGTTAGATGGTCAGCTAGTATATAAAGCCAAGATGCGTTCAATGTAAGTGGGGTTATTTTGATAAAATAGACACGATGTGTTTTCAAGGGTAGACACCCGTATCAAGTTTTAGAGGGATCTTTAGAAAACCTCTGTGTTGCGATTTCTTTGTAGAAATTGTTTTTGCGCATGAGTATCATCGTCGAGATTGATTTTCTCGTGCTGGGCCGCAAGGTTCAAATCCTCTATTTCGTGCATATCACGTGCGCGGGCGAGAGGCTACTGCTGCTGAAGGTGGAGTGTCGTGAAAAGTTGGGCCGCAACAACGGATCGGATCTCGCTGTCGAGGTTCGGTCCACATCAGGTGGTATTCAGAGCATCAGGTTGTTCACGACACTATGGAGAAGATGGCAAGCGCATCGTTATTCAGTAAGTTAAGCTATGGATTTCAGTTGGAGGAGGAAGGTCGATGGGATGCGCTTTTTCATACTCGTGTTGTGGTGCGGGAGAGATCATGTGTCATGACAATTGACCACATGAGTTTGATCAATGCTGCAAGCATCGAGATGGTGGAGAAGCTAGATCTACCAATGACACCACGAGCACAACCATACTTGTTTCATTGGGGTCATGAAGAGCTCAGTATCACACATCAAACAAAGGTACCGTTTTTGCTGGGAAAATATTTTTGCATGGTTTTGTGTGACGTGATTCCGGCACCCATGGTTTCATGTCACTTATTGTTGGGAAAGCCATGGTACAAAGAGCACGATGTTGCGTATGATTGCCAAACACACACATATACTGTCAAGTTGGGTAAGAAGTACGACCTTGTGCCCATGGGTGAGGATCGTTTTATTGCTTGGAGGAGAGACCATCAGAAGAAGTTGAAAGAAGAGAAAGATGCAAAAAGGAATATGATCGAGGCTACTAAAATTTCTATGGTCAAGGTTCAATCCGTACATCAAAATATTAGTGCGGAGATTGAGCCGAAACCGAGGACGGTTTCGTTTCAAGGGGGAGAGGATGATACGGCCAGGGCTAATGTGAGTGTTTCCAATGTTCTTGATACTTTTCAACAAGTCCATGGTTTAGAGGCCAGAGGTGTGTACGTAGCAAAATACATCAGATTTGAGGAGAACCACGAGCAAGAGGTTGCAACTCTAGCTGAAGATACATGCATGCATGTTGATGCCTTGCATGTCTTAGGTACAAATCAAGCAAAGAAGGATCAGCTGGATGTATGCATGTTGGTTAGCCAGAGAAACAAATCACAAGACTCCCACACGTACAAATACTATTTTGGAGGGTTCAGTTTGCATGATATTGGTGTACGTCAAGTTTCCTATTTTTAGTAGATGATCAAGAAGTTAAGGGAAAGGGTGCATATATACTATTTCTATTCTTGCCGTGCAAAGAGAAACTCAACGAAGGTGCATGCAGAACGTGGGACGCGTGGAGTCTATTTTCTTTGAAGGAAATTGGCTGGGGCCCACCAACCATGCAGGCAGAAAATATGGCGCACTTAATTCTACAGTCGGTTTGTTAGTTATAGATATAAATAAATAACTTGCCGAGATGTAAAAGGCAAGTACTTTTCAGTTTTAGGAGAGTCCATATTTTATTTGAGTTAGAGATAGAAGGTCGGTTTGCTTTTCAAGACAAGTTAGATGGTCAGCTAGTATATAAAGCCAAGATGCGTTCAATGTAAGTGGGGTTATTTTGATAAAATAGACACAATGTGTTTTCAAGGGTAGACACCCGTATCAAGTTTTAGAGGGATCTTTAGAAAACCTCTGTGTTGCGATTTCTTTGTAGAAATTGTTTTTGCGCATGAGTATCATCATCGAGATTGATTTTCTCGTGCTGGGCCGCAAGGTTCAAATCCTCTATTTCGTGCATATCACGTGCGCGGGCGAGAGGCTACTGCTGCTGAAGGTGGAGTGTCGTGAAAGGTTGGGCCGCAACAACGGATCGGATCTCGCTGTCGAGGTTCGGTCTACATCACTCTGTGGCGCTTAGGCCAGCACCGCCACTCTTCCTCGGTGGAGAACCGGCGAGCACCGCTGATGCGCTCCTTCCTCTTTCTGCTGTATGGTTGTATCTCTCTTCCACGGAGGGGATGGAAGGCATCCCCTTCCCTAGATCCGGACGGCACGAGAGAGCGGATCGCGAGGTAGCGTGCAGAGGTGTAGGAGCGGGATGGTGGCGACGATTTTTGTCCGGAGAGAGATGGGATCGGGTGCGAGGGTTTGGGGAAGACGGGGCAGGACGCGTGCGCGCGTGTGGCGGCAGTTTTTTTCTTCGAGCGCGAGATGGGTGGGACCGTGGGAGCGTGGGCAGGTTTCGTCGTGCGCGGGATGGACTACCCTTTTTTTTCTCCACGTGGTCGAGGGGTGGGAGGAGGTATCCATAGGGGAAGGCCTGGTTGAACCATCACGACGACGACGACGACGGCAGATCCCCTTTAATAATAGAGATAGTGGCCATGAGAAGCAGTTTCCCTCCTCAGAGGCCAGCACACCAAGGGAAGGGGGATCCAAGGATCCCACACACACCCTATCCCCTCCAAGCCAGGTCAGTGTGCAGCCTACTACTAGTGAAGGGGGCAACCACCTTGGGCTACATGAACGTAGTTTTAATACCTCCTAGTAGTCTATCAAACCGCTAATCATTAAAAAAACAATTAACCGTGTGACCCTGCAAGTTCGGTACTTGTGGAATTATTTAAATAAATCTTAGGCACATTTTTAGACTTTTTATTTACAAAAAACACACTCAATTTTTTTACAGATCGATTCAAACC